>NC_062540.1:3346798-3356798 GCF_022655615.1 Tachysurus fulvidraco
AAGTCCACTGGACGTGAAAACCACTTTTCTCTTCAATCAATCCCCCTGAATTTTGCGTGATTGCAGCGCTCAGCTTCACGCTTCCTTCTGATGAACCGGCTCGCGCAGGTGAACTGTGCTTTACTTTAACCAGAGGCTTTCCATCATAGCTAATGAACACAAACGGTCAATTTCAACAGAGCGAGCTCACACGAGGGCTGGTAAAGCAAACGCGCGTGCAGCCAGGAGCTCAGCCTTCTGCTGCATCCTCTCTCTCTGCTTCAGATGCACCCGCCAGTGCCTCTTCCTTTCGTCGCTCCTGGCGAAGCGGCGGCCGCACACGTCGCACGAGAAGGGCTTCTCACCGGTGTGCGTGCGCATGTGCGTTGTCAGGTGGTCGCTGCGGCTGAAGCACCTCAAGCACACCCGGCACTGGAACGGCTTGTGGCCCGTGTGGATGCGTACATGGCGGTTCAGCTCATCGGAGCGCGAGAAGCGACGATCGCAGTTTTCCACTGGGCAGGAAAAGGGCTTTTCACGTGGAGCGCCCTTCCTGGTGCTCGTTTTGTTTGTTTTACCTCGGCTTCTGGTAGTTGTAGAGTTAGAGAAAAGCAGAGAGTCCAGCACCGAGGAGCAGTTCAAATCAAACAGCTGGCCGTTGGGGAAGGCTGCCCTATAGAAAGCGTTTCCGGTAAGAGGAGATGGCGTGGTGGAGGGAGTTTGGTTTAATGAGACGCTCAGAGGAGCGGTATGTGAGCACTGTTCCACGCAAACTGGTTCCTGTTTTATCCAAGTGTCCAAAGCATGAGTGTCAAAGGAGTCTGTCTCAGGACAGAGTGGGGAAAGCAAGTCGATGATGTCGTCCAAGTCTGCATCCTGATCTGAGAGGCGAGTGTCTGACACATTCAACTCATCAAACAAGTCGCAGCCACAGCAGTCCTCTTCGCGCTCCTTTTTAACAGTCACCGGGAACAGCTGCTGCAGGCTCGCCACATCCATGAAATCATCTGAGGGATCGTTGCAGAGTGGCTCAGGGGATCCCAGCGAGGGCGTGGAGCTTCCCGTGGAGCCCACCGAGCCCTGCCTGTGGAGCGCACTGCTACGGGAGCTCGAGCTCGGCACCGACTGAGAAAAGTCATCACGGTGGCTGTCATAGATGGGATTTGTGCAGATGCCCACGATCTCTGTGATCATGTTAAGGAGAGCGTCTGCGCTGCAAGCGGCTGTCTCGGTGTGGAAGGTGCCGGTGTATGTCAGTGGGGAAGGAGGCAATCCGTCGGCCGAGCTTTCACTCAGGTCTGGGAGAAAAGCAGGATCCGGCTGCTCAACTTTAGGCTTCAGAAGCCCCTCAAAGTCTGCGAGGGTGGGAGTGATGAGGAAGGGAGGGAGAGAGAGAGAGGTGTCATTACATAAGCTTGCACCTACTGATGCAAAGACTATATGAGTCACTGCTTTGGGTTTAATAAACATCATTGCATCGATTAGATCGATGGATTAGGCTACATATATGTATCAAATTGACTAGTTTACAAAACAAATGAAATGGCGTTGTCAAAATCGTAATCTGTGTTAAATGTATAATCATGCAAAGCTTGCTGGAATGAATGCCATGGACTTACCGGCATCTCGCTCGGTTTGAGCGCCGTTTTCCGTCGCTGCGCACAGAAAGTCCAAAGCGCTGAAGTCCACTGTACTGATCATAATGTTTCCTTAGTTGTGAATCCAGTCGCGAAAATCAAAAGTGCTGTGCAAATCCACAAGTCACGGATCAGTTCTGCCGGCGTGTGAGTGCGAAGTAATCAATCTCTGGTTTAGATTTCGGGATTCCCTGTGCGTTCCCGTTAGGCAGATGGTTCGGTGGTCTTGGTTGCTCTTCACCGTCGCTACGTTTACCGGAATTCCTCGTCCCTCTTTTATACCGGTCGGCTTAACCGGGACTCCGCCTCTCGCTCATCTACGTCGTCGCGAGGATTCCCCGCCGTGTACCGACTTCGGTCCGATGCTGCCCATACATGGGCAGAGGATGTGACGGGGTTCCCCCTCCGAAAATGGGCACGGGGGAATGTGACGCAGAGGCGATTGTCCTGAAGACCGATGCGGTAAAACAGACCGAACAGGAGACTGAGCTGTTTGTTAATATATTGCTATTAAACGCTGACATTAAATTGCTATATTTATGTACAATATCGTGTAATGAAACAGCCAAGCCTCTAATGTCAATCCGCCATTACGCTGTTCTCTCTGTTGCTCACTTTGCGTCTAGAGTGATTTTACAAACACATTGACACAAACTAATGCAAATCCTGCCAGCACTATAGATTTAACAGTCTACTGATTTATGTCTACATGGCTGGTTTAATGGCTCCTGTTTGTGTTCTGTTTTTTTTGCGTTACAGGGCGTAATTATTTTTCCTTGCTCGCTGAACTAAAAACAGTCTGTTTTTTGTTTATTCTTATAAAGCAACACCAGTGCAAAAGACAACAGGCTGCTTCGAGATCCACAGCATAAGATTGAGCTGTGTGCAGCTTTCAGCACCACGAACAGCGACCACACTGCGGCTGCAGCATCCGACATTTGCGCGCTCATCATTCGCCTTGAACCACCCTTTAAGTTTCAGGTCAAATTTATCCCAAATTTTGACTGAACCGCTTGACAGTCCACATTCCTGTTGATCAGCACATTACCTGAAAAGCTTATGTTTAGCAGGTGGTGAAATCTGTACTGCAGCTATGCATCCTGCACCTGTGTGCATGAAATCAGATTAGTGTAGCATGGCGCCGTTTTAATGTGTGTTATGTAACCCACGATTTTACACTGTGGGATCGAGCAGACGTCGGTATAACAGTATAACAGCTTACTACACCATCTAAATTCATGGCAGTCTGCATGAAATGCGTTGCAATGCTTTTCTCCAGCCTTGTGAGTGCTGTAAATTCAGACATGTCACAGTTTCACGTCCAAAAGGCGTAAACTTCACAGCGTTTCTTTACAAGAACTTGTATGTCTAGTCCATCAATATCTGTCCATCAATGATATATGTTATATAAATATTAATAATAATGATTATAAACATCTACAATGATTATAAATATCTACAATGTATACATATATACACCTCTGTTTTTTATGGACATTGAGCTGCGTTTTCACTGAAAAACTAATAATAGACACTAGACCACTGATTCTGGACATGTGCAAACAATAAGGCACTTATAAATAATAATAATAATAATAATAATAATAATAATAATAATAATAATAATAATAATAATAATAATAATAATAATAATAATAATAATAATGTTGTTGTTGTATGTAACATACTTTTGAAGCTTTACATTAAAGGGTTATTATGTTCCAATTTACTCACTTGCTTTCAGTATCTGTTTATCCCAGTCAGAGTTATCATGAATACAGATCCTATCCTGGGAACACTGGGTTGCAAGGTTGGAATACCCTGTATACCAGTCCATCGCATGGCACCATGCACACACAAATTAACACACATATCCTACAATTTCTAAACCCCAAGCCATCATTCCAGCAAAAGGCGGCAAGAAAGCCATAAAACCTGGAAGAAACTCATGCAGACTTTTATATAGCTTTAATGCTTTATAAGATAAAGCATTAAAGATACACTATATGCACATATGCACTGGTGCACTGATCATTTGTAACTCTGTAATATAAAAGTATATCTGTGAATACTTTGGGAAGAAAAAACCCAGATATGGGTCTAAATTAACTAATTGAATATTAGGCTCATTAGGTAAATACAGACCATGATAATATTATGATATTAATTATTTATTAACCAAAATCTGATACAATGTGTTAAAATGCAGATTAAAAAACAACACATTTAGTAGTTTGTAAAGTGCAAAGCTAGACATTATTTTAATTTAAGCTGACATTATTATTGTGTGCCATTAGTATTATATAATATAATATTATTGCTATAATTATAAATACTGTAGCCTACTAAACAAAAAGAATGATAAAGGCTGAAATTTAAATACTGGGGGAACAAACAAACAAACAAATAATAATAATAATAATAATAATAATAATAATAATAATAATAATAATAATAATAAATTAGACTGTGGTTTTTAAGCTGTTTATAAATATATATTTATTTTCCCGGATATGTAGACCATAAATGGTACTGTGCACCAACATAAACAGAGAGGTCTGTGATTCAGAGAGTTTTCAGACCTTTTTGTTTAGGATATTTCTCTGGTGTGCGTCCCCGCGCGTGGGAGAATACCGGGCCACCCGCTCCCGTTTACACACAGCTCGAGCTGTCAGCACGAGGCGGCTTTTCCGCACCTCCCTTCCTAAAATAGTCCCGCCCACAGAGCGCGCCTGCCTGCCTATTCACCAAGAGGCAGAAATGGCAGTTTGTGCAATGAGCTCGCCTCTGCAATAGGCAGCTAGCAGAGATTAGCAGACAGCAGACGTGTTGTCGTTCCCCAAAAAATAGACACATTGTGCATGTATTAGTCATTCTAAACAATGTAAAGAGGAACACGACAATAATTAGACAGTTGTTGTCTTTCAGATGAATTAATATGGAAAATAGGTGACAAAACTGGGGATGTGGTAGCCTTGTGGTTAAGGTGTTGGACTACAGATTGGACGGTTTTGTGTCCAAGCCTCAGGTCCACCAAGCTGCCACGCTGGGCCCCTGAGCATGGCCCTCATCCCTCAGTGTTATGTAAGTTGCTCTAGATAATTTGGCAGGTGTCTGCAAAATGCTTTAAATGTAATTCTGATGAATAAATTGTCCACACAAATTTACACCATTCTAAAAATAATGAACCACTCTCTATGTGACTTATTGATACTAAAATACCTAGGAAGCTTGGGTTAAATTGTACTCAGTTTTGGGTTAATTTAGAAATTCAGCTTTGGATTCAATATGATCTAATCCAAAGTAGGTTGTTTCAACCCACCAAAATTAGGTTATGGATTTTGACCAAGCATGTTAGGTTGGCTTGCTTATGATAAGACTATTTACAGTAGCAATCCAAAATGTATGTACCTTAACATTAAATGTGAATATATTTCTGCAAGCTTTTAAACTTTTATACCAAAAATACAAATCTGCTTTAAGTCAACTCAGGCCATATTTCCCCCTTTATTAACATTAGTTCACTTTTTTTTTTTCTTTAGGTGGCTAAACAGCAAAATTACAAAAATGTTCCTACAAAACATCTAATACAGAAATTGATTTTTTTTTTTTACTTTAAATTGCTGATTTAAGCACAAAAACCATCAATGCCTGCACTTGATTTCTTTGCCTTTTCTGCTTTGGTGCTCTGTAGCTTGACGGATGCAGTGGAAAATTCCAGAAAATGAATCCTGATGTAAACACTGTGCCTGTTCCCTTTCAGGTCCAACTTCACGAGCCAGCATGTAGAGTTATTCGTTATCAATCCAGTTTGGGTCACATGATCCCAACTTCCTGACCCAACAAGCTAAACCCAGCAACTGAATTATAAAATTAGACCTCACATAATTATATATAGTTAACATCATTTGGGGCTTCTAAGTAATAATGATAATGGTAACATTACATCTAGTTAACAATTTTATTGCATTTAATTCTGTAACAACATACAGCAATCTTGTTCTGTCAGCCATATTCGAAGATGTTTGTTCACTCTGTGCGGACCAGATGAAGGTGCGTGTATGGATTGTTGCTGGTCCATCTTTAATTTTATATCTGAAATTAGTCATTAATGGACAGGATTAGAGTTTTGAGCAGCATAAAGATGATCGTAGCTCAGCCTCATGCTGCTAGAAGAATATGAGCGCACATAGAGACACTGTATGTCTGTCCTCCTCCATGTTAACATCTGAGTCTCTCTGACACACTGGGTTATAATTAGAGCTGAAACATTCGTCTTACAGACCTGTTTCTCTCTCTGTCCGCAGTGTATGTGTGCATGTGGTGTGTGTGTGTGTGTGTGTGTGTGTGTGTGTGTGTGTGTGTGTGTGTGTGTGTGTGTGTGTGTGTGTGTGTGTGTGTGTGTGTGTGTGTGTGTGTGCGTGTGCGTGTGTGTGAGTCCTTGGCTAATTTACATGGCCTTGACTAAGAAAGCGAGTCTGGCACAAATGCATTGATAGTCATGAGCATGTGCGTCAAAAGTCCACACTGCTCACAAACCAGAGACTGAAGAGCTTGTTATAAAAAGCAGATGGAGGAACAGGTGACAAAAATTTATTTAAAAAAAAAATAGACATTTTAAAAAGATGAAACTCATTAAGCAGAATGGATTTGTTAAATATAACCCGTGCTATATTATCTTCCGATATGAACAGGTTTACATGTAGAGGAATAACATACGGTCATACATACATTCTAAAAAAATAAAGACCTAGAACATAAACAGTATTTTATAAGGATATTTTATCATTTATAAAGTCTTTCTGTACTCACAGTGGTATGACTGATATAAAGCAGATGTACTCAATATATTTATTTAGATATAATGTGGCTCAGATCCAGAATCAGATTTAAATGTTGATAGGGAAAATATATAAAATCAGAGTA
Source organism: Tachysurus fulvidraco (assembly GCF_022655615.1). Classification (NCBI taxonomy): domain Eukaryota; kingdom Metazoa; phylum Chordata; class Actinopteri; order Siluriformes; family Bagridae; genus Tachysurus; species Tachysurus fulvidraco. The sequence goes on from NC_062540.1 coordinate 3,353,341, forward strand.
AAGAGTTTAATTAACAAATCTGTATATAACTAAGTTCTAAAAAAAAAAAAAAAAATACTGTTACGGATTTTGCTGTTACGTAATACTCTTTCTTTTGTGGTGTAACATGTATATTTTGTGGTGTTACATATATTAAGGAAAAAAAGAAAGTTCTAGAGTGAAAAGATTCATTGTACAAGATTTTAAATATAAATTCATATTTATTTTTTGTTTTGAGAATTTTTCCTTGTCTTTGAGACTGTCTATGTACAGTATGTGTATAGAAGGACATATTTTACATTGATTATTTGTATATTTTTATAAACACATAAAGAGAGATACCGACGATGACCAGGTTTATTATCAGTTTCATGACCATCAGTTTCTCCATGACCTTTAACCCCTAATGAAGGCTGTGGGAATGTCCCTCCTCTTTCTGCACTGTAACTGATCTGAGCTGGAGCCTTGGATTCTTCATTTACATCTTATCCATACACACACAGACTCTTATCATGGATATGGCTCTAATGAGCTTCCCAGAGACCCTGATCTTCTACTGTATGGTTTCTGTATTGCTTCTCTTTGGGTTGAAATGCACTCTGGGACGGCGGCGGTCCTTCAGGGGTATGACGGCGCTGCCGTGTTTGCCGAGCGTGCCGGTCCTAGGCAGCCTGCTGCACCTACGATCAACTCTTCCTCCATATCTTCTCTTTTCCAAGCTGGCCAGCAGACACGGGCCACTGTTCAGCCTGTACATGGGGCCGCACTACACACTGGTGGTGAGTGAGGTGGCCCTGGCCAAAGAGGTGCTGCTGCACCGGGGCAAAGACTTTGCTGGAAGACCGAAGATGGTGAGCGCAAACTATTCCTGCTTTGATATCACTGTTATTCAGTGCACAAAATACATTTTATATTTATATTTATTTAGATAAACCTGTGGTTTTAGAAGACTGTTGCACTGACCAGTTGTGTGCTGATTCGAGTAAATTCACTGCCTTGATTTTGCCTTCTTGCTTGAACACGTTTCTTATGCAAAATACAACCTTAGTTGACCTTAGTTCTGAATTTTTCAACACCAAACAAACAATACCCTCTCCCTTAGATAAATTAAAAAATCACCAACCACCACACAAACACACACATGCTCACACCGCTCGATCATCATGTGAAACCTTGTCCTCTGTAATTTGTCAAGGTTACCACAGACCTGCTGACTCGTGGAGGGAAAGACATTGCGTTTGCAGACTACAACACACTGTGGAGGAGTCATCGCAGACTAGTGCAATCCTCCTTCGCACTGTTTGGGGAGGGCTCCAGCAAGCTCCAGACCATTGGTATAACACACACACACACACACACACACACACACACACACACACACACACACACACACACACACACACACACACACACACACACACACACACACACACACACACACACATAGTATCCATTTATTAACTGATTTCATATTTTGAAAAGTTAGTTCCTGCCATCACTCGTGAAATTTCATGACAAACAAACAAACAAAAAAACAAGCTTCTCTTTTGTCTCTTGAGGTCAAAAAGACAAAAAAACAACAACAACAAAAACATATTACTGAGAAAACACACAGCACGAAATCCAATCGTGAAGAACCTTATGTCTAGCTTTTACTGAGACTGGAGAATATTTGTAAAAAGAAAAGATAATTTTACCAATATAACTTCCTCACAAAGATAGATAGATAGATAGATAGATAGATAGATAGATAGATAGATAGATAGATAGATAGATAGACAGACAGACAGACAGACAGACAGACAGACAGAAAGATAGATAGATAGATAGATAGATAGATAGATAGATAGATAGATAGATAGATAGATAGATAGATAGATAGATAGATAGATAGATAGATAGATAGTTCTATTGCAGATCTATTGTACAAGTACCTGTGTAAATTGTCACTACAAAATCAGTGACAAGTGCTTTATAATAAACCTGTGATTTGCAGTCAAACCTCTAGCCAATCAAAATAGAGTAATCAGCAATGCTGTAGTAAAGATTTCTTTCCATATGTGATTACTGAAAATGAGATTAAACTTGGTTGTGGGTTCCACAGCAAAATATGTATTTCAACCAAGAAGTGTCAGGAAAACTAGCTGTCAACATACTGAGCTAACAACTAACCTGCTAAATGTGTCTGACTGAGTCTCCAAGCAACCCAACAGTACTTAGATGTAGGAACTAGGTGATAACATAATGTATAGCGCTTAAAAAAGTTACCTGTGAACGGCACAAAGATTAAAGAAGTAAAGGCATTTTATTACATCCAGTGAAATGAAGCTAATGTTAGCTAGCTTAAAATACTAGCAGTTCCAAGCAAACTAACTAGCTACCTCATAAAGAATGCCTCTGGTTTAAAGAATGCATCTTGGGGGTTATTTTATTCACCATGACAAACAAGGTACAATATTTATCTTTTAAAAAAAGGTATAATATTTATCTTTTAAAAAAAAAATAATAATAATTACTGTGTACAGTTACATAAGCTTTTTAGATATGCCATGTTTTATGTGTTTGCAGTATTAGATGCTGTAGATAGCCTGTGTTCAGACCTGCAGGCCTGCAGGGGGCAGTCTGTGGATATGTGTCCGATCCTTATGCGAGCCGTCACCAACGTGGTGTGCAGGCTGGTTTTCGGGTCATCCTACGAGCCCCATGACCCTGAGCTCCAGCAGGTCATAGACTATAACGACGGTATCGTTCGGACCATTGCGCGCGGAAGCCTGGTGGATATCTTTCCTTGGTTACAGGTTTGGAATGAAAACTATCATCACACCCATAGTAGTCACTGTAGCTGTTTTCAACCACAGTAATTTCATTTTTGCTATTTATATCCTTTGTATCTGGTTTATACATAAATATATATACAGATATTGTAGTATTATCTACATTTTCACAGATTTTTCCCAATAGTGACCTGACCAGGCTGAGAGATTGTGTTCAAATCCGAGACAAATTACTGACCACAAAACTGGAAGAGCACAAGGTAAAGCAGCTGTTGCCCAGAAATCTCAATCTTATTTCCAAGATTATTTTACATTTCCCTCCTGCAATCCTACTTCATTCAAACAGATGTAATGTAATTCATGAGTTTGCATGAAACTTAGACATTTTTTTTAGGACAAGATTCCATAAAAGACAAGTCTACAAAGTTTGGGCCGAGATCAACCACCATTGTTAATCCAATCTGTAACTGGATTTCTTATGATTACTAGTGCTATATTGAGCTTAACTGGGAAGTGTATAAAGCTGAGACTGGGAGTGTTGGGATTTCTACAACGTATGGGAAAAGAACGAATGCCTCCATATTTCTCTTTTGTTAGCAGCAGCTAATAGAATCAGTATAAATATTCAACTAAATATTTATATACAGTTTTTTTCGTGTTCTGTGTAAATTTGGCCGTTAGTTGTTACATTTGCAAAGGATCCCT
>NC_062540.1:3361798-3381798 GCF_022655615.1 Tachysurus fulvidraco
AAGCGGGGCTGTAAAAAGGCGGAGTGGAAAGAGTCATGCCTGTGGCATGTCCAGAAATCGAGTTAATGGGCACTGGTTCACTGTGAGAAGGCGTGGAGGTGTGGCTAGTGTCAGTCTCGTCTGTGAGCTGGGCGGAGGAAGGGGAGGAGCTACAGGGTGAAGACGGGCAGCAGGAGTCACACGAGCAGCTGGTGTAGTTGTCAGAGCTCTGCGAGGACAGCATGTGACTTGGACCGGGATGGGCGGAGCCTTGCGGGTAAGCCACCGAGCTATAGGGAGGGGGTGGGGTGCTGGGCTGTGCTGCCACTTCCTCATACGATGGCAGTTTGAGTGATGCGAGGAAACCTGCCGATAAACAACAAGACGCAAGGAGATGTACAGCATCACGTAAGGAGAGTACACAGAGACACAGAGATGATGCAATTCAAAAAGGGGTGTGTCCCAAATGCTAGCGTTTGGGTGGCTTTAATTTTCAAATGATTTGCAATTAAAGGGGATTCATCTGGATCTTTCTGCAACAATATCCAGGTGTATTTAGCATGTGACTCGGTGTATTTAGCACGGACGCTTAGGTCAAGATGACGTCTAGCATTTGAGACAGCCCGTGAAAAGGAAAACAAGGACAGATGAGAACGAGAGGCGTGTGTTACTGAGGTCCAGCATGGAGGACGGGTAGCTGCAGGCGCCGTGGTAGGCCATCAGGTTGATCTCTCGCTGTCTCTGCTGCTGCTGCACTCGCTGTTTAGCCTGGCGATGTCGATACGCACAGCAGCAGCTGAACAGGATCAATACACTCCATAAGAGCCAAAACCCTGCAACACACACACACACACACACACACACACACACACACACAGCAAATATTACTTCCAGTGGATATTGTAGATTTCCAGTAAACAGATTATATTTGCACAAAATTCACACGGGGTTTTTTATTTCACTGAACGGTGGATTGTTGTTTCAATTACATTGGCGTAACTGAATAATGCAGCGTATTATTATACATCTTGCTGATATTTAACTCTTTAAAATCGTCGAATCTGTGCTTTCTGGTTTCTCTGAAACTAGACAGGATGTGTCTTTTATCTTGTTCAATTTTATTGTGCGCTTTGTTCCATCACACACACGTTTGGATTACAGCTTATGTCCGTGTAACATCACACCCTAATTTCCTTCCTGACATAAAGGTAAACATAGAAAGGGACATTCGGAACATCAACAAAATAAAATAAAATAAAATAAAAGCATCTCATGAGCGATGCGATAGTCCGCTTTTTATATTATTCAGCAAGCTACTGTAACGGTACGTCCGATTCGTGTTGGAAAAATTTCGTCGTATAATATTGCGAGTAGGATTTTCTACGTGAGCGCACGTGACATCGTAATTACGACTGCCGGTAGGATTCGAACGCAAAGTAATTCCAAAGCTAATCATGTACAGTATTTGCTAGCAACGACTAACAGTAATTCCAGTGATGCTCAACATCAAAGTAATGAGAAATCCAACGATGTAGTTGTAAAGTTGTTGGAACAAACGTTAGGCTCAATGTCCCAGAATGCAACAGAGCTATACAGAGATTTAGCTGCTGGATAATGACTCGGTTGAAGCTTAAAAACGTATCTGCTCGAGAAGAGTCAACAGATACTGGACGGACTAAAGGACTAAAGTGCCGCCGCAATCGCTATCTTCAGGCAGAAATAAAGCAAACGAATAAACTGCATTGTGGGTAATATAGGAAACTGTTCAAATAGAAAGATTAATATTCAAGTCATTCGTAGTGCATTTTTTCCTTTAACCAGACGATGCGTCACTGTCACGATGAACAGTGAATAAAAGCTACGACGATAAAGACCTTTTCACTTTGTACAAAACGCAAGCACTCGCAGAGAGTGGGTCGATTACGGATATTAAAATAGCCTAAAAATGTGTCACTAGACGACTACACAATAACAGAATTTGAGTAGGCTGCTTAATATTAACTGTGCTCGAATTATCACTGGCATGTATTTATTCGCTGACGTATTAATTAACGTAAGGCAGGCCGCATTTCGTGAGGGAGGGAGGGAGGACGTTTCTCCAAAGATGCTCTTCAACTGCCATGTGTTTCTGTGATCCCTGGATGAGAGCAGGGCTGTATCTAACACTGAGTCTGTGAAAACTGTGAATATAAACTGCACTCACACCACAGCTCGTAGTAATAGGTGCAGCAGCCGGTCTCCCCACAGCAGTGGCCCGTCTGGCAGAGGTACCCGCTGGCACTGTTGGCACCGGGACAGTAACGCGGGCTGCCCAGGAGCGGCAGGGTTCCCGTGCTGTGGTACTCCATCCCCTCCAGCAGAGCGTGGCGCCACCGCAACAGCCGCTCCTTCTCTTCCTCCACGACCGCTGCCGTGGCAACAGTGGCTTACGAGCCTCCTTGCAATCAGGACGTCTGAGAGACAAAAGGGGATGAGGGGGGGAAAAAAAGTCAAAAGGACTCTTCAATCACACGGTGACCTCACAAATAATCTCCACAGACTTGCTTTTATACAGATTTTGGACGTGCGCATACGGTACGAAAGCCAAAGCGAATGCTGCATAGTGCTGGTGATTAGAGTTATAGTTTTATATATATATATATTTTGCATAGAAACCCTGATGACATAAATATTTATCTTGAAGTGTAGCTCAATGTCGTTACTTATGTGTGCGTCCAAATTTCCGTAGCTGTATTCGAGTGGGTGTGGCCTAAACCGGATGGAGTATTATTATAATATAACCATTAACTAAGCCCTAAATGTAGATTCAGTGTATGAACTCTGGCTGTAACACGTCCTCACCTTATGCTCCTCTACCTCAAATTTTTTCATACAATCATTTCTAACACATCCAGGTGAGTTTATTTCTCTTATGCAGTTATTACAAATGCTATAAATATACTGGTCTTTATTTGTCCTATGAGTTTCATATCTGCTTGTATGCTTTGGCCTGCAGAAAGGTAGTAATAAAAAGTCTTGTTCGTGCCACTTGTGCCATGAGGCTCACTTGCAATCTTAAGCAGATGCTTTCTAAAACAAACCGCACTCGTCCTATCTGAACACAGTATCTACAGTACAGGAGATGAGATTTGAAACTGAAATTTAATTCTGAGTGGATTATCATGGCTTCTCTGGCTTCAGAACTGGAAAACAAGCTTCCAACCAGTTACCTTACTTAAAGAACAAAAAAAAAAGCCATCAAAATTTTCCTCCTTTAGTATCATACTGATTCTAACTCATAGGCTAAATCATAGCCTTCATTCATTCATTCATTTTCTACCGCTTATCCAAACTACCTCAGGTCACGTGGAGCCTGTGCCTCAGGCGTCATCGGGCATCGAGGCAGGATACACCCTGGATGGAGTGCCAACCCATCGCAGGGCACACACACACTCTTATTCACTCACACACACACACACACACACACACACACACACACTACGGACATTTTTCCAGAGATGCCAATCAACCTACCATGCATGTTTTTGGACTTAGGTTTCGTGGCTAAATTTGTGAAGTGACCTGGCGGATGATGGAGGTGTAAAAATGTCCATATCTGATCTGACACGGCACTGACAATGAATTACTGTCATAGCATTATCAGGACAAAGAATATTTTTGTGACTCAATATTAACATTGTTTTTTGTTTTTTTTTTACACACAAACTCCAAATTTAATCTCTCAAGGTGTTCAAATACCTTGTATAATTAAATAAAAATTGGAATTGAGTTATCAATAAAATGCGAGAGCTCTAGTGTACACGGCGTAAATACAAATTGTAGCTGTGAAGCTGGTGGTTGAAGTTAATAAGGTTTAAAAAAAAAAGGACACTTCTTCATTCTGGGCTTATTTGAGACCTGTAAGAAAAATAAATACAAAAATTGTTCAGTAAGAATGATTCTATTTTGCATCCATTTTTAATTCTGGCTCTAAAAGTCAGTCAGTGGAAATTTGTAAAAGCTTGTCAAGGAGACGGTGGACTACAGGAAACAGGTAATAAATAGCATTACATTCCCTTACCATAAACAGACCTGCAGCAAACACGGTCAACCGCTTTAAATTCCTCAGTGTCCACATCACCAAGGATTTCACCACAGACATCATAAGCAAAGGACAACTGTATCTCTGCAAAGTCAGGCACTTGTCTGAGCTCCAGGATCCTCAGGTTGCTCTGGAACTACAAGCTCCTAAGAGCTTCCTAACTGCTAGCGTTAGCTGCCGTAACTGTACTGTAACAAAGACCTACAGTACAGAAGTAATACAAACTACCCTGTGCATGGCAGACGACAGAATCCACCTCTCTGGGATATTTACACCAGACAGATACAGAAATTATCTTCTTACTTCACTTGCCACTATTAGAGCTTCACTGTAGAATGAAGCTCTACTGTATATTTATTCTATATTATGTATATATACAATGCTGTATATCCTTTATAGTTTATTTTTCCCCTCGTTTCTATTTTATTCTCTTGACAATAAATCCACAACTAAACATTTTTTTTCTTCTTCCCAGATTAAACAATGCAAGGGTAGGAAATATTAATAACTAATTATAGGAACTATACACTTTTTATATTATATTATTGCTTAATGATAAAAGTAAGCTTTCTAGATAAATGCATTAGTTAACTCATTTAGATCAGCAGACAGGTTTCAGCTTTTCAGAAGCCAAAAAGATTTCATGCGATGCTGGATTTACTACTGTGATTAATCGTCTCGTTCATCCTACAGAGATTATTGATTAAGTTTGGTGAGCTGGACTTGATGACTCCATTCCTAGCCTGAGCTCCTCGGAGCTGATGCAGCAGGTTGACCAGGACTGATGCAGACACAAGAAACAAAGCACACGTTACTGACATTACATTAAGAAGAGAGTTACCTGGTAAAGGATGCTGCTCTTTACACGTTCTGCCACAGCCATCTACATGCACAAACACACACACACACACACACAGAAGAAAAGAAAAAAAAACACGTTCAGTTGTGCAGCTTGGGAATAAAAACCATGCAAGAGCTGTTTGAGCTGTTTTTCCTCCTTTCCTATGCACTGTGTATTTGCGCGTGTGCACGTGTCGGCGTGTGTATCTAATGTGTAGAGCAGCTCAATAAAGCAAGCAGCCGTGTTTTCAACTAACTGTTGGTACGTGATGTGAGTGCATCTGTCCAAATGTCACAAGGAGTGAGCCGCCATCATCATCATCATCATCACCATCAACATCATCATCATCAACGCTGGTCTTATAGACCGTAGAACACGTCCATCAGAGACATGCGCGCAATAAATAGCAACAATAAGTACGGAGATGAAACGTGCAGAATAACTAGTGTCGTATCCGAGGCCCTGGAAATGAGCGCGAGACGGAGACGCTGAGGAACCGATGCGTCTCATGGCCGCTGTGTGCGCGCGCGCGAGACGTCTAGAGAAAGAGGGGAAATATACGCACCGTTCCGATGGGAGACGAGTGCCATTCCGACCCATTCTGATCCTCAAAGCTGCGCGTCTTTAATTCATGCTTGTGTCTCTATCCTTCCGAGTCTGTGCCTCGCCACGGTGCCGATGCGCCATTGCTCCTCGAGTCTGCGTTAACATGGCGATTACCGGCCAAACCGGGAGCGTCTGCGACGCTCTAAGCGTGAAAAAGAGGCGGAAAGGCCCGGCTGATAATATATATGTAAAAAAAAAAAAAAAAAAAAAAACCAACAGGGGAAAAAAAAAAAAAGGCGCGCAGAGAGACTGCAGGACACGGGGTACATGGACGGGAAGCGGACTTCACTCTGATTGGTTCGAGCGGGACAGCATGACAACCAATCACAGTGCGGGAAAGAGGTAGCCTGGATGTCTCATAGCAACAGGACACTGAGTGAAAAACATGGAGACGTTAAACTGTTGACACACAGAAAGAAAATGTACCTACAAAAAAGTACATACATTTAGGATCACCAAAAAAATGCACAGCTACATAAATGATACAAAACACTGAAAGATATATTACTTATAACACGGATATTCTCACAGGGGTTAGTTTGGGTCCACACTTTTGTTTTTATTTCATTTTATAAACACCTAAATGAAGGTGATTCTTTGTTGCTCGGACTAAAATTATCTAACAATAAAATCTAGCACAGTATTAATATTCAACTCTTATTATCATATCATAAAAAAAGTCATTTCATGTGTTATATGATGTCTGGGGGGGGGGAACTGCAGCAAAATTAAGCAAAAAAAAAAATAATCACAAACAAAAAAATTCCTGAAATCATGAACAGACTCATACATTAAAATAACCTAGTGAACTGTTTGAGTGAAAAAAAAATGACATTCATCCACCTTTCATCCGCCTCTATATGGCTCAGTTTGATGTAACTATATACATGTATATAAACATATATATACATCATATTTACATATGTACATGTCATATAAATGACATACATGACATATACATGTCATGTACATATATATATGTATATACATACATACATACATACATACATACATACATACATACATACATACATACATATATAAACATACCTCTATATGGCTCAGTTTGAAGTAAAAAAGGGGTGATTTAGTTGATGTTTTTCAAGAATAATTTTTATCTGTAATATTCAGCTAAATGTTGCTTTTAATAACCTACGTTAGATCCTCAAACAAAATCTATAGCAGATCTTCATGATGTCTTGTTTCAGTTCCTTTTCTAACACAATCATCAGAAGAAAAAGAGAGAATGCACTGGTGAGCTCAAGGACATGAAACATTCTGGATGGTCACATTAAACAAGTGTTGTGAATGACAGCAGATTTTTATTTTTAGCTGGCCAGAACTAGACCATCCTCCAGGATTTAGATGTACTGTATGCAGCTTTACAGAACATAACAAATATAGTACAAAAAGTTCAAGATTAACTAGATTTGTAAAGTTCATCGTGACAAACTTTGATGTTGGCTATGACAAAGCAAGTATTCACAAAGGCCGGTGTTTTTTGGAGGCGAGTGGACATAAGGATCAGTGTTATGTTTGGAGGCAAGTGGACAGAAAGCTAGGGTGCCAAAACATTTGGAGGCAAGTGGAGATGAGCATGTGATGTCATTCGAATACTCCACACATTGGGCTGAGTGTCTTGATATGTCACATGTCCATGTTGTGCTAATTTTTTATTTTTACGTGACGTCACGTGAAATCATCAGAATGCCCGTGAGGAAGTTCCCCTCATTAATCTGAGTGTTTTGATATATGACATGTCAATGTTGTAAAAAGTTTTTTGATTTTGCATATATTGGGGCGGGGCTGCGGGACAACCGAAAGGCCAGTCGGTACACCAATTTAAACCTTTGTTCAGAGTATCACAATAAAGCTGGCTGAGTTTGGTGTAGACAGTTCAAAAGCTTGCCGAGTTATAAACCTCCAAACTTAATAATGGGAGTCTGTGGGGGAAAAAGGTCAATTTGAGACTCGGTACCGGAAGTACCAGTACTCGAATCGCTTAGAAAAGTAACAGCAACAAACTTCAGACCAGGTTCTACAACATATCCGAATTTGGTGCATGTGGCTCGAAAGCCCTAGGAGGAGTTACTCTTGATATATTTTTGTCTAAGCTTAAATAGGTAACAGAATGTTGGCTTCTACAAAGCGACATAATTACCACAAGTTAAAGCTATTTCTATTTGTATCATATGACATCCAACCAAGAAAGTGCAAGTTATACCCCCCTCTCTTAGCTCACAAGCAGGCAAAAGGGGTATGTGAATATATTTTCTGTTTATTTATGAGTTTAATGTGATATTTTTATTTTCCATGTAACTGAATGTATAACTGTTACAGTATGTTGTATATTTCATATGCTTTTACTCAGTTCTACGGTGTTGGTGTTCATGTTGATGTTTATACCAATGAATGCATTAAACATCTGTGAAAAGGAACCTTAGCCTTTGCAATGTGACTAAGGTTCCAAATTGGCTCTGACTCCTAACCAGCTATCAAACTACCTCGGTAAACAAGGGGCAAGAGGGAGAGCCACAGAGAGAGAGAGAGACACACACACACACACAAACACACACACAGAGAGTGAGAGAGCCACAGAGAGAGAGAGAGAGAGAGAGAGAGAGAGAGAGAGAGAGAGAGAGAGAGAGAGAGAGAGAGAGAGAGAGAGAGAGAGAGCCACAGAGAGAGAGAGAGAGACAGACAGCCACACAGAGAGAGAAGGCAAGGCGAGTTGTGTCACTCTTGTAAGACCATTAACCAAGCCTCATCTCAGGAAAGGAAAAAAATGGGTAAGAATCCTCTTTTCAAACATAATTTTTCACAACTGAAAATGTGATCAGATTTGTCTGGGATCAGTTCTGGAAAACAGCAAAAAAGGACATTGTTTTTTGTTCCTGCTATATTTTTATTTAAAACTAAACATATACACACATTTAAAAAAAAATAATTGGAAATAGTTTTTATTTAAGCTGCTGTCTAACCTTACATTGGCAATGCCTAATCAGTTGAGTTTGTGATCAGATAATCTCTTGTGAAGGGATTTATTATGAAAGAAACAGGAAGGAAGAGATGTTCAAAGTTTGTTCACTAATTCACATTTTGCTTTCCAGAAATCAACATGTCCGCAGATGCTCCAGACGAAGCCGAGTATAACATTACAGAGTATAATTATGATTATAATGACTATCTATTTAACAGTGGATCTGAGGCTGTACATGGACACATTGCAATTCCCATAATCCTCAGCACTGTGATCCTGATCAGTCTCAATGGGAACCACCTGGTGGTTGTGATCAGTGCAATTTACATTCATCTTAAATCACTGACCAACTTCTTCATACCTAAAATGGCTCTGTCAGATTTGGACTCTCTTGGACTGCCATTCTGGGGATTGACTTTTGGAGCTGCACCGTGTAAAGTTTTCATCGTCCTTTTAAATGCTGGATTTTACAGCAGCATCATGTTCCTAGTGTTGATGAGCGTTGAGCGCTACATGGCCATCGTGCAGCCTCTGTTAGGTTGGATGAAAGGATGTGGCTTCACACTCGTTCCCATCATTGCATGCGTGTTGAGCTTCTTTGCAGCATTGCCAGCTATAGTGCACAGCACCAAGTCTGACACAGAAGGCTCTGCTTTTTAGTGTACATACACCAGCTTGTTGCCATTTCTTATGATGAGAACATGGTATTTGTGGAGACGACTTCAGAGATACCAGCACCAGCATTAACAAGATTAACAAGCAGGCATTTTTTCCACATGTACACACAGCAATATTAAGAAAAAAAAAAAAACCAAAGCAAATATTGTGTGCTGTGGCTAATACTTAATGCTTAATAAGCAGCTCTGTCATCTTGGTTCATTTTGGCTCACAACAACCATGACTGTGAATGTTGGCTGAAACCGATACATGTCTTTCACAGCACACATACAGTCCCCTATAAGAAAAGTTTCAGTATAACCGAGAAATAGTTTCATTTCCTGAGGTATATCTGAGAGCTCCTGAGTCATGCTAAAACTTATTTCAAGCTTAAACAAAAACCTGATGTGCTAGCAAACTATATACGACAAAAAAAAAAAATTCTTAAACTTTACTTTAGACAGTTAAAAGCCATGTTAAGCTTTACGATTCAACCCCAGAGTGTAAAGGTTTTGCCTCTAAATGGGGTTTTTATAAAAATAAACAAAACCACCAAGTGTTTGATAATTAATCACTAGTAAATGGTTATTGTCTCCTGTAATCTTACTTTTTTTGTTTTAAATTTCTCTCGATACTTTCATAGCTTTATTTTAATATACAATTTTTACTATTTTTGGTTAAACAAAATGTAGATATTTTATGTAACACTTCCTAATGTGATGTCAAATGTATCCAATGCACGTACCTTCTTATTATGAATGATATTAAAGCATATGCACGAGCATTTCACCTGTTTTTACATTCTTTTCTCTATTGTAAGCTTTTAAAAAATGCATTTCTTATTCCATTGGCAGTCGATTTTATTTCTTTTCTTTTTTTTTTTTTTTTTTTACAAATAAGCACTCAAAATGAGAAGCTGTTCACATGTAAACAAACAAAAACACGTTGTAATGCTACTGTGCATGTCTAGGCCGTTTTTAGATAAGATAAGATATACCTTTATTTATTTCTAATTCTATATTCTAAATTTCTAGTCTCCACCTGGTCCAGATGCTACGTGTTCTACTTTATCTAAATTTTATAGTGGACCTAATAGGAACTGGATCTAGATTCACCATGAATAGATATATCCAGCAGATCCACACATCATTTTGTATTTTCAGTGTTACTGGAAATTATACTGACACCAAATGTGTTGTTTAAAGATGTAGACCTACAAACAGGAAGTGTAAACAGGAATCTGTGGTATAGACAGGGGAACTCCAGCACTGTGCCCATCGTACAGATACTCAATATAACTAATGTGACAGGAGCTTAAGTACATTTAACTTCAGTCAGTAAACCAAGTCTTAATTCGGGAAAGTAAAGTAAGTAAGAATTCTTATTTCAACTAGAATTTCTTTTTTTCATATTAACTGGATGTGAGAAAATGTCACGGTTTTCACAAGAGAAACAGGAGGACGGCAAAGATGTCTCTTTCCTATGACATTGCGTATGATGTGTTTGATGACCTAAATGCACCTATAGTACATGCACATGATTCTTCATTGTTTGTTGATAAACTGCTCAACAGATCCATGGCTAACGACAGGAACGTTGCAGTTCAGATCATCCTCAGCACCGTGATCCTGGTCGGTCTCATTGGAAACCTCCTGGTTGTTGTGATCAGTGTGTTCTTTATGAGGCTTCGATCACTGACCGCTATCTTTATACTCAACTTGGCTCTGTCGGACCTGCTGTCTACCGTCGCACTGATGTTCTGGTTCTACAACAATGCCTGGGGTTACGGAGACTCCATGTGCAAAGACGCCAGCTTCGCTCGCCCGGTCGGATATTACAGCAGCCTCCTGTTCCTGGTGCTGATGAGCGTTCAGCGTTACATGACCGTGGTGCATCCTGTGTCAGTCTGGAAGAAAGGAGGTTGTGTCGCATTCATTACGTGGATGGTGAGCTTCTATGCAGCATCACCTAACTTGGTGCTAGTAATAGAACAACTTCACTCAAACGGCTGCATGTACATCTACACAGGTTTTTTGGTTCTTATAATATTTGGACAGAATATTGTTTTTGTGTTTGCTTTTTTGTTCTTGGCTTTTTGCTAAATCAAGATTCTGCAAACCATCCTCAAGTCACCGACAAACCAGAACCACAGACACAGAGCTACTGGACTTGCCTTCTTTCTGGTGGTTACGTTCTTTATTTGTTGGGCTCCTTATAACATAGTGAGTTTCATGCACACAGTTCGTTATTTCAGTTCTTTTAACTTAGAACATTTTCATTATGCCTTCGACATCTGCCGTCTGTTGGCTTTCAGCCGCTGCTGCTTCAATCCGGTGATCTATGGCTTATTTGGTCTAAAATTCCGTGAGACGGCAAGACAAATTTTGCAAAAACAAGCTACTTTGAATTCTGTAGAAACAGGAACGAAGACTAAAATGACAGTTTCTGATCAGTTGAATAGTAGGAAGTAAATCATGATTGTTTCTGACCTGCAACATCTCACTCTGGAGACGACTTCAGAGATACCAGGCTCTTCTACCAAGATAATTAAAGCAGGCATTTCTCACATGTACGCACAGCAAAATAAAATAAATAAATAAATAACCCAAAGCAAATATTGTGCTTGTGAACACTTAATAATAAGCAGCTCCAGCTGCAGCTTTTTGGTTCTTGTTTGCTCACAAGAACCATGACTGGGATTCGACAGGTGAACGCTGGCACAAAGTAAACGCTATGTAAATCAGATCATGATACTTATATAATTATATAAATATCCAAAGTATATTTTTATAGAACTACATAACATAACACAGTAGTAGCTGTATGTGGATGCAAAAGTATCTACTGCTTCTTATGAAATGAAATAAAATTTGTGTTCATTTATTCCATTACCAAATAATTTTGCTTCTTTTAACAAATATGCGATAAATAAACGTAAATAAAGCAGACTTGTGTTTCAAACAAAATTATTTATTGATTATTATATATATATATTTTTTTACATGCTATACAGTTGAGACTGCTTATAGAGGGATGAGAATAAGGAATCTGAATAAAGTTAAAGAAGGCTGGATGAAGATGACTGAAGGATGAAGGTGCAGAGTTTAGAAACTAAAGCTAAGCGCTTTTTATGTGACCGGGTTATGACGAGGTCTCTATTCTAGCGGGTCCAGAAGCCATGTTACAGTTTAATATTTAATATCCATTGTGCTTGTCGTTTTTTTTTTTTTTTTTTTTTTTTTTAGATTTTTCAGTCTTTGTACTTTATAATCATATCTGTGTTTACTGTAGACAGATCTAGCTTTACATGTCCTCCAGGAGATCCAGGAGATTTCAGCGCAGTTCGAGACGACGTCACGGAAGATCTAATCTGGCTGTAAAATGTATGAAATGTGGTGTGGAGGGTGATAATCAGCCCTTAAACCCCAAACACACACGTCCAGATCTGATAAGGCATAGGGAAGTTACACGTAGCAGCGTTTTAACTTCATTGTCATCGGACTAATTATGAATTAAATGTACTGATTGTGTTGCCATGAAGCTGAGAAACTCTGCGTTCTGTCTGATCCACTCTGAACGTGGCGGCCGATAACGATCCTGCCGCTTGACACAGGAGATCAGACAGGGCTTCATGAGCGAGATCTTTGGATCGTGTCTTCAATCAGGTCAGATGTAGCGATGCACCGAAATCAATTCTTCGCTGAAAACTAAACAAAACCCTAAAGACAAAAAACGTCCACGTAATTTGACATAATTTACCTTAAAAAGATTTACATAATAATAACAACGACAAGGTTTGTGCTTTTAGCAAGAGATTTCTCCAAAAGTCCAAGAAGAGAACATAAAATAACATGGAATTATTACACGCTTGAGTACAAAGAACTTCTTTGTGTACTTTCTATGGTACTAAGAACTTTCTTAGAGTACCGAGAGCTTAAAAACCGTCTGCATTTTTAACTCTTATTGGTAAAAAGTTTCACTCTAAATTTCGGTGCATTTCTACAGAAGACTCCTGTCCAGTGCAACACTGTCAAAATCAAACAAATATAGAATAAAGCTTTAGAAAGAAGTAGGAAAATACTATTTCTTCAAACTTTCTCTCTGTTCTTGTAAAAAGTCATGATGCGTTCAAGCTTCCGAACCGTTCCCGGATGTTTCTAAAGATTTCAATCAGCCACCTGATGCTTTCTCAATGCAACAGTTAGAACTTTACTAAACTTTATCTCGACAGAAACAAACCAAGCAAAAAAAAAAAAAAAACTTCAAGTATTAGATCAGACTTTACAGCTTATTTAAATCCACAGATTTTCCACATACACACTAACTGCACGTTAATCCACTTTGTTCCTGGAACATACCGCTAAAGTGTTTAAAGGGGTCAGAAGGTAGGGGCTGCATTACAGGGAGCGCGAGGACGATTGTTTACAGAGCGGTCCGCTAGAGAAGAGGGCGTTCTATTTGCTTTCTCCTCACGTACCGCACTTTTTCCCATCATGTTCTCAGAGGGTTTCAGACATCACCTGTGATGACAGAGAACACGATTTAAAAACAACTGTAAAAAGACAATAAATGATCATTTTGCTGATTATTTGCTTATAACATGTCCAAAAACAAATAGTCTTAATCCTTATAGTATGGTAGCCTAGTTGTTAAGGTGCTGGGCTACTGATCAGAAGGTCATGAGTTCAAATCCCAGTTCCACCAAACTGCCATTGTTGGGCCCCTGAACAAGGCCCTTAAACCCTCACTTGTATAAATTGTAAGTCACTCTGGATAAAGGCGTCTGCTAAATGTAAATAAAGGCATTTCGGCTCACCTGCGTGTCGCTGCAGTTGGCTTTGGTCCCATGCGCTTATGTCATGTGTGCTTCCGTTCTCTCTGAAAGCTATCAGCGGTGCCTTCATCCTCTCGTCTTCTTCCTCTCCGTCTCCCTCCTGACGAGACAACTTGGTCACCATGGGCACCTCGATCACTTCCTCGAAGGTCTCCATGACGACGCCGTTTTCTCGGAGGGCTCCGGTGCTTGCGCTGATTGAGAAAATGGAGCACCGGTTTAAGTGGGAACATATTTAGGAATAACGCTACTGGGACACTGTAGTGACACGTCATTTCCACATGAGGGCAGCACAGAGATACAGAGATTTGTTTTCCTACTATCATGAAGAGCGAAGTGGCGCTGTAAAGGCAGTACTTACTCATGTCCAGCAGGGGGCAGTGTGTGTAAGAGGAGATCAGGGTTAGCGTGTCCGTTGCTGTCACTGTGCTGTGTGGTTTGAGGGATCTGTGGAGTAGAGACTGTGATTGACGGGATCCCAGGGACCACATTCACTGTGAAAGAGAGAGAGAGAGAGAGAGAGAGAGAGAGTGGAAGGAGAGAGAGAGGAAGTATGATAAAAGTATATTTATAACACAAGTAATATTAATATTTTTCTTATTTAATAAGAGAATAGTGTATATTTGTGTGTGTGTAAGTGAGTGAGTGAGAGAGTGAGAGACACACACACACACACACACACACACACACACACACACACACACACACACACACACACACACACACAGAGGGGTACACAGTGAGAGAAACCTTTATAAACTGCCTCTTCCCTGCCTTCCATCCTTTTCCCAACCTTCCCAAAGCCATCATGCTGTTCTGAATGAAACAGACTTACCAGAGTCCTGAGAATTCTGCTGACTCACATCTCCATTCCTCTGACTGGGGCTTTTCTACACACACCACACAGAAATCAGTAAAACATCATGTACAAGAGGCATGATCACAACATATGTGTGTGTGTGTGTGTGTGTGTGTACCTGATCTGAACGCCGTGTGCGTTTCATGATCTCCTCGAGACGCTACGGAAGCATAAAGTGTGTATAGTCATTGATGGAAATGTTTAAACTCCAAACCAGATAAAGAAAAAAAATAACTGTACCTTTTTCCTCTCGAGTCTCTCAGCCTCTTCTTTCTGGAAGTGTTTCTCTCTCTCCTGACGCAAACGCTCAGCCTCTTCACGCTGACGAGCCTCATCTTCCTCTTTCTGTCAGTGTATATACACACACGCACACACAAACACACATGTTATTATGAGTTGTGTGTGCAGTGTGCATGCGTGATGAATTCCCCAGGGTGGTAAGTTTTTATTATACAGTAAGTGTGTGTGTGTGTGTGTGTGTGTGTGTGTGTGTGTGTGTGTGTGTGTGTGGTGTGTGACCTGTTTCAGCTGCCGTTCTGCTTCTTCTCTCTCTCTCTGCAGTCTCTCCTCTTCTAAGCGTCTCTCTTCTTCCTCCTTGTGTTTTTTCTCCTCGGCCAGACGCTGGGCCTCCTCTTCTCTTTTTGCTCTCTCTTCAGCTATCTTCCGGGCCATTTCCTCTCTGTGTTGTCTGTCCACACACACACACACACACACACACACACACACACACACACACACACACCTTCAACACTCTTGGACAGTCTTATAGTCATTATACTGTTCTATAACTGTTGTATACGCACCTCTCATCCTCCTCCTTCTGCCTCTTCTCCTCCTCCTCTTTCTCTCTCTGTTCTCTGGCCTGCCGTCGTTTCTCAGCCAGCAGTCGAGACGCCTCCTCTGGGTCTGTGGTTCCTGCACTGACTCTGACTGCTGGAGGACTCATCACCCTCTCAATGCCTGAGACAAACAGGAAAAGTTTAGAATGTAATACACAACAGTTGTGTGTGTGTGTGTGTGTGTGTGTGTGTGTGTGAGTGTGTGTGTATGTATGTATGTACAGAACCATAGCAGTGGCTCTAACCATTAGACTCTGCTTTACGGGGCGAGATTTCAGCTGCTGCTTTTTTCTCACTTTGCTCCCTCTTCTCCTTTTCTACCTCCTCTTCCTCAGTCTCATTTCTTTTGGACTCTTCTTCCTCTTTCAGGTCCTTACCAACCTGCAGACTCGCTCTCGGGCTCTCTGGCTTACCCCGGCTGGGACGCAGGTTACCAGGCAACAGTGAAGGGTTGCTAGGAGATAAGGGCATGGAAGATGGAGGAGGTGGAGACCTGGACCTTCTGGAGGTGGGAGACTTCAGAGGAGGTTTAGTGGAACTCCTAAAGCCACACAGAAGGAAATACTTGAGAGGGAATGTGTAAATCTACTCGATATTTAAACAGAAACCCTGATTACACGGCTTCAGTTTAGACAGAATTATTATTCATTATTTAAAAGAGAGCAGTCTAAAACAAATCTGTTAGCCGTCCGGTTAGTGCGAAAGTAATGGCACCCTATGAACTGAAACTTTTGCATATTTTACAGGAAAGGTTGCACTTCTTATTGACTAAGAAAACACTTACACACAAAACTTTAGTAAAAGACTGAAACCCAGTCAGCTGTCAGTACCTGGCAGATGACGGTTGGCTGACTTTAGTGCGCTGGCTGCCAGGAGAAGGAGCTCGCTTGGTGGTGGCGAGGTTCAGAGGCGGAATGGGACACGACAGATTACTCCAGGACTTTCGGACATAGTCCTTATCCTTCCTATCAGCCTAACCATGCAAAATAAATAAATAGTCAGATAAATGGCACAAATACAGAAATTTAAAGAGATGAAGAATCTCGAAGGCATCAAAGAAACGACTATTTCTTTCACAACCGTTACTGTTAGAATTGGAGCATCGAGCCATGTTATGTCTCTCTCTCTCTCTCTCAAAAAAAAAGCAGTAATAATGACTAATGATTGTTAATAATGAATAGGTGCGATATGAAATGCTCATGTATGTCGGAGGACTTAAGGAAATTCTATCATGTTACAGGGTTTATTACATTTCGCAATTGATGCTTGTGTCCAGCAGATGGCACTAGTGAGTTACAAAAAAAAAAATGACGACTCCATGGTTATGTACACATTTACTCAGCACAATCTCTTTCTTTCTTGGTGGACAAAGTTTATAACCTTGGGCTGTTGTTTAAAATTGAATGAGGAAAAAACAGAATGAGAAAGTTTCATAATAGAGGACACTTTAGACAGAAAAGCAGTATAGGGATCCTCTGTGTGTGTGTGTGTGTGTGTGTGTGTGTGTGTGTGTGTGTGTGTGTGTGTGTGTGTATAAAGAAATGAGTAAAAGTTTTTTGTAAAAACGAAGCGTAAGATTTGGCTCAACACTGACGTTTGTGTAACAGACTGAATGCACGTCAGTGGCTCTGGGTCTCAGACATAAGTCTTTAATACTATAAGCCCCTGGCAAACTACACACACCCAAAGGCTGTGTGTGTACGTGTGTGTGTGTGTGTGTGTGTGTGTGTGTGTGTGTGTGTGTGTGTGTGTGTGTGTGTGTGTGTGCGTGTTGCTATCAGGTCAAACAAAACAATCCTCAGCTGGTGTACTTCCTATGGAGCTTAAACTCAATCCACACACTCAAACAAAGATGTAAAATAAATTTATTTATAAACTTTACATTTTTATAAATAAAAAAAAAGGCACATTGTGTTTGATCTACTTTTAAGAACCACATAGATCTGTGTAAAAATATGAAATTTCTCATCTTTCTTCACTGTACTTGCTCACTACATACTGATCTGATAGCGCCTGTGTAGGTCAAACATCTAACATCTAAAAAAGCCTTAAAACAATAACCGCTGCTGTAAACGCCAAGCTGAAGTAAAATATGAAAATATAAAATAAACACTTGGGAAAAAATTTAGTTTACTGGATTAAAAAGAGGCATCAAGAAAATGTTGATGGGAAGAACAGCTAAACCACAAAGCTAAAGTAGCTATAGAATTACTACAGCTAAACAGCAACACCGCTACATACAGCAACACCGCTACATACAGCAACACCGCTACATACAGCAACACCGCTACATACAGCAACACCGCTACATACAGCAACACCGCTACATACAGCAACACCGTGACACTGCTACAAACAGCAACACCGCTACATACAGCTACAGCTAAACAACACCACAATAAACAGCAACACCGCTACATACAGCTACAGCTAAACACCACCACAATAAACAGTAACAATGCTACAAACAGCTACACCTAACAGTAGCACTGCTACAAACAACTACAATCATCAAACAGTAATATAAAATCAACTGAACAAAAATGACAGCTGACATTTTAATTTAAGTAAATATATGTAACATCTGGTCTTAAACATCCGAACATTTTTTTTCTACATATCTGAAATTCTGACTGCCCTCTGGTGCATTTTCTTACCGCCACATTCTGGGTCGCCTTCCTGCACAGGCTTACTTCCGGCCCGGCTCTGACGGCTCGCTCAAGGCTGAGACCGGCTCTGATGGGTCGCTCGGAGCTGCGTGACTGCATGGTCTTGAAGGACAGTGAGCTCGAGTGGTGACAGGAGGCTGAGCGAGGACAAACGGGGGTCACTGAACCAAGGTCAAAGGTTAAGCAGCCAAGCAGGCCGGGTGGAGTATGAGTTAATTAAACAGGGAGGTGAGAGATAAATGGACAGGGTGAGGACATGAGAGTAAAAAATGAAAATGGAAGGAAAAGGAAGAAAGAAAGCAAGAAAGAAAGAAAGAAAGCAAGAAAGAAGGAAAGAGAAAATGTTCATCAGCACCTACAAAGCAATAAAAGATCATGAAGCGACTCTGGCCACCCCAAGGGGAGGAGCTAAAAGTATTGTGTTTAGAAAAGTGGGTGTGGCCTAACACACTGCTTCCTCCTGAAACAGGATTCAGTGATGAGTGTATTGTGTGTTAGCAGCTTTTTGCTCAATGGTTAGATAAGATTAGAAAAGACCAGAGAGAGAGAGAGAGAGAGAGAGAGAGAGAGAGAGAGAGAGAGAGAGAGAGAGAGAGACAGAGATAGAGAGAGAGAGACAGAGACAGAGAAGCCCTGGAAACAGTTTAAGGTAAGAGAAAAGTCCTGAAAGAGACGTTTTGTTTCAGAGAGAAAAGGGAAAGCCAGACAGAGTTCTACTCTCTAACTCACTCTCTCTCACACTCACATATCTTGAAACGCACACACACGTACCACACGTACACACACGCGTACACACATGCACGCACAGACACACACACAAATCTTAAACATCCAGGCTTAATGACTTGGGGACGAAAATCAAGCGAGAAAAGAGAGTAGATTGTGTGTGTGTGTGTGTGTGTGTGTGTGTGTGTGTGTGTGTGTGTGTGTGTGTGTGTGGCTTTACCTGCATCTCCAGACAGACACATAGCACTACGACTCCTGGCCAGGTACGAGTGTGTTGGTGTCTGTAAACGAGTGACTACATTGTTCTCCCATGGGGTTAGAGGCATACGACGCATTCCTGAAACACACACACACACACACACACACACTTCATGAGTTATAAACTAGTTTATTACTATTATTTCACTAATGGCTAGTTAAAGTGACATTTGACTGGCTGAAAACATGGAGCATGAAGAGCCAAAGCTAAAACACACGCCGCAACAGAGTGACAGTTCATGCATGTACAAGACCCATTTCTATTCCCACTGAAATCCATACATCCCTTAAGTCATTAGCATGCTGTAGGAGCACATGCACAGCTCAGATGAACAGACTTAAAGGTGCAGTTTGTAATTTTACACTCTTTGGCAATTGCCTCTCGGGCTTTAACAATCAGATTGTGTCCATGTTACCTTGAACACTGCTTATTCACAATGTTTCGCTCTTATTCATGTTGTTCTTTTCAGGACCAGAAATCATGCCTGCCCCAAGACAAATTAAGAGCTTACTTAGCAATGGCATTTTGCCTGGGCTTTAAAATAATTACAAACTGCCCCTTTAACACATTCAGGTTAAAATGTTTAAAACAGCTCGTTCTTGGGCAGAAGCTAGAAAAGAGAGGAAGTGAGTCCCAGGTCATATAGGATGAGAGGGAAAAACTCCTCACA
>NC_062540.1:3389298-3399298 GCF_022655615.1 Tachysurus fulvidraco
CTTGGATAAATCGTATCTTCAGTTCATTAAAATGTATCAGATTCCTTGTCATGAAAGTAGCGTTAAGATTTACCCGTGTGTGCAACCCTGCCCATGTCCCGCCCATGCCCCAGCCCCACCGCACGCCCCAGCGCAACCCCACCCCATCCCATGCCCCAGCGCAACCCCACCCCATCCCATGCCCCAGCCCCGCCCAGCCCAACCTGCTTCGAATGTGAAAGGAAATGTACTGCACTGGAATGAAGAGCTTCAGGCTACAAGATGGAGAGGCAGGTTTTAGATCAGTTTCTTTTACTCCTGAATGTCAGAAATCAGGTTTAGAAACAGATTCTCCTCCATGCCAAAGAATTTGAACTCATTCAGATCGCCTGATTTAATTCAGACTCATGACGCACTTATAGATACTGACCAATGCAGGACAAGAAAAAAACAAAAACAAATGCTGAACTGAGCAAAGAGGCTGATCTGAAACTGCTGATCAGACATATTGGATATTGACGTTCTTTCAGCCGGGTTACTGAGGTCTCTCCGGTGCGGTGAGGTCCGGTCCGGCTGAGTTTGGTATTGATTTTGATTTTTAAAAGCAATCATCAACCCTCGGTGTATATTACGGCCACTTTGTTCTCACACTCTTTACACGCCTCTGAAGCTATTTTACAACATCACGCAGCACAGATATTCAAGAAGACGATCAAAAGCCCTGCAGCATGTGTGAAAGGTTTAAGAAAGAGAGAAAGAAAGAAAGAAAGAAAGAAAGAAAGAAAGAAACACCTTACAGACAGACAAAAGAAAGAAAGAAAAAGAAAGAAAGAAAGAAAGAAAGAAAGAAAGAAAGAAAGAAAGACAGACAGAAAGAACACTAGACAGACAAGAAAGAAAGAAAGAAAGAAAGAAAGATAGATAGAAAGAAAGAATGAAAGAAAGAAACACTAGACAGACAAACGAAAGAAAGAAAGAAAGAAAACTAGACAGACAGACACAAGACAGAAAGAAAAAAAAGAAAGAAAAAGAAAGAAAGAAAGAAAGAAAGAAAGAAAGAAAGAAAGAAAGGAAGAAAAAGAAAGAAATTTTGCACCCTTTCACAAATCCTTTCACACACTCGTAAACACACACTCCTCCGTATCAAGTCCAAAGTCTTTAAACTGCCAGCTAAATAAACTCTCGTGTGACTGAGGAGTTTTCATTTCAACACAATGCTGACAAGCCTGTGCTCCTGTTGTATGAAGGTACGCAATACACCTAGTGTATTTACTGTATATACAAATAATTCACCACGCCTCGATAGCTCAGCAGGTTAGACACCATAAATAGGACATGAGCCGAGCGAGAAACTGCTCCATGAACTCTTCTGAACTCACTCAGGACTGGGGCTGTTAATAACCTGCTTTTATACGGATCCCATTTCCATTTCCCCACTGCTTTTTTTTTATGTAAACTACTTGACTAGGCAGAATCACCACAGGACTACTGTACAAGTGACACATCATTTCTTCTACAACAGCTGTACTAATGTTTAATCTCCACAGAGTTTCATTGATGATCATAAAATCCTGAATGTTAAATTTTGGTTGATATTGTTTTCATGTAAAACTTCTTATTTACATAAACATCGATTGATTTGCGTCAGAAAAAAACGTTCACGCGTTCAGATCACGGTGATGCCAAAGCCATCGGATGGCTAGGAGAGCAATGGAGCGATCTCTTGCTAGGAAGGATGGAGTTTTTTTAAAAAGATAAAAAGAAGAATAAAAAACACCAATCAGAGTCAACACGTAGTTCAATTTAGTAACATGTACAGACACAAAAACACATTGTGATGATCTAACGTTTGTAGAAGAAATTAAAATTTGACGGATGATTCTGAGTGAGCGTGATCGGTTCACGTAGTATTTAAGTAAACCGGTTACGTGGTGGACGTTGGCGCTGATCCGATCCGATCCAAACCACAGTTTAACTCTAGGGTTAAATTTAGTCACTTAAATTTAAGTATGCATGATAAAATAGTGCAGTGGTAATTAATTAGAAAACACCAACATCGTGGGTTTGATTCGCAGCTCAAGCGTCGGATTTTATTTGGGAAAAAAACAAACAAAAAAATCATGCTGCATAAATTCAAAAATTCTGATTGTCTAACTCGTTTTTTTTCCCGTACACCTGATGTACGCATCATGACTTGCGGTGAAATGGTCACCGCCTGCTCCAGATTCTCTTTTCCCGAAAGCCTGAAGCCGTTTAAAGCAACTCTTCTGTTCCAGAAATATAAAAAGCCCC
Source organism: Tachysurus fulvidraco (assembly GCF_022655615.1). Taxonomy (NCBI): domain Eukaryota; kingdom Metazoa; phylum Chordata; class Actinopteri; order Siluriformes; family Bagridae; genus Tachysurus; species Tachysurus fulvidraco. The sequence continues at coordinate 3,391,570 of NC_062540.1, forward strand.
AAACTCTCCTGACCCATTTACTCACTATCAATTTCCAAACCTTTATACCCATGAACAATAGTTTTTATCCCCTAAGAAATGGAGTGAAATAGAAAAAGTAGGAACAAATATCTAATGTCGTTCGGTGTCGGTTTTAAGACTGAAACACCTGTGGGGAATTTACTTCTAATAAAAGCCTCAGATCTCATTAACACGTCGGTGTAATGTAATCTGAACGTGTTCGATCCCCGTCGAGACCGACCGAATTAAAATACGCCGCAGTACTGTTTACGCCGGACCCATTAGATCGTCCTGATGCTGGGATTGTGAGGGACTGCCAGAGTTACAGAGAGACCGATGGCATCAGGGAAACTAGGAGGAGACATCAATAATGTAGACTTAAATAACACGAAGACAAAGCGCAAAAAAAAATTTCCAAATTTCCTGGATTAAATTTCCTAAACGTGAAGCAGCATGGCTTCTGTAGCAGGTCCTGGGTTTGAGTTATCCAATCATGTGCGTTTATGCAAATTAGTCCGCTAAAGAAAACTAGCGATAGAGAGACGTTAGCTTCGAAATAAAGAGAGATTTCCACCAAATTTAGTTGATTTTCAGTTTATTTACCATAATGAGCTAGTGTCTGTTGTGGTAGTTAAAAATGGTTGTGTGAAGCATCTCCATTCTATGAAGAATCATTTAACTGCAGGGGGAAAAAAATGAACAAAATCCAACCGTGTAAAAAAGAATTACAGGAGGACGAGTTAGCTCAGGGGTTAAAGTGTTGGGACTACTGTACTAATCAGAAGGTTGTGAGCTTGTATTCCAGGTCCTTAACCCTCAATTGCGCAGTTGTATAAAATGAAATAAAAATGTAAGTCGCTCTGGATTAGTACATCAGAGGATCGATAGAAAAGCTGCAACCTCATCCTCTTTCCCTCAGTCATACAGGTCCAGCGACATCCGATATGCTTTCTTCCGGTGATCGAGCATTAAATCATGAACTAAAACCCGCCTCCTGGAACATTCGATTGTATCTGTGACCAGCAGAACTCGTAGAGCGACAACAGAAAGTAACAGCAGGATGAAAAGGTGAAGTCAAAACAGCATTACATTCCAGAATAGATCTTAACACTGGGCCAGATTAAAAATGTAGTCCAATAATATTACATTACATTTAGGGATCTATTCCTGGTACAGGCTAACTGGGTTAAGGAGGATTTAGCTGAACATCCTCTCTCGGTGCCCTCAAATAGCAGTCAGTGAACACGAGCACACGTAAAAAAAATTAGACGCAATTATTACAAAACACTTACGGAATGCGTAGATGAAAGTGAACACACACGACACTATCCCTGTCATGAGGTAAAGTGTGTTGGACGTCTTTTAAAACCTTCTCAGTCTAAACAATCACATATTTCCTTTGGCAGTCTAGAGCTCAAAACTAGAGCTCAGGCTGGAGAGTGTGTTTAAAAACGCAGCTTATGATCAGTGGAGTTCAAATTTTGAGTAAAATCGTCTGTAAAATTCTGCGTAAATCAAATCGAACAAAAAAAATTTCTGCCGGATTTACGATCGTATTCGTAAACACAGATTTTCTTGGTAGCGGCGTGTCCGTGTCGGTAAACGTCGATCGACCGTAAACATCAGTGCGGTAGAAGATTTGCATTTGGTGTCAAAAAGGAATGGAAAGAAACAAACGGAGGTGAATTCAGAGTCATCCATCCAGCACAACATAGCTTTCTTTTACACTGCGACATTTCGTTTTTCTAATTTGATAGCCTCTTGATATCTAGTAATTAGATTTTAAATGACGCCCTTTCGGGGGGTACGGTGGCTTAGTGGTACACATTCGCTTCACACCTCCAGGGTTGGGGGTTCGATTCCTGCCTCCACCTTGTGTGTGTGGAGTTTGCATGTTCTCCCCGTGCCTCGGGGGTTTCCTCCGGGTACTCCGGTTTCCTCCCCCGGTCCAAAGACATGCATGTTAGGTTGATTATGTTAGGTCTCTTGGAAATTGTCTGTAGTGTGTGTGTGTGTGTGTGTGTGAGTGAATGAGAGTGTGTGTGCCCTGTGATGGGTTGGCACTCCGTCCAGGGTGTATCCTGCCTCGATGCCCGATGACGCCTGAGATAGGCACAGGCTCCCCGTGACCCAAGAAATTTGGATAAGTGGTAGAAAATGAATGAATGACGCCCTTTAATAGTCTACTGCATCTTGAAACAATGTGATAAATGACTAAGCCACTAAGCCATAGATGCTAGCGATCTGTTATTCAGTGAACAGTGACGTCAGTGATTAGCCGTTTTCTACAGACAAGCTGAGGTGAATGCAAAGATCAGCTTTTATCCTGTACGATGTTCCTGATGATTAGCTACTAAGGATTATTGATGAGCAGGAATTCTGACACAGTAGAAACCTACTTTGTTTACCTTCTCGTATTATCGAAGCATTTCTCATTTGCGTGACAATATCTTGACAGAAAATGGTAAAATATCAGCCTGAAAAGGTAAAAGTGATGTTTTTCTGAATTCCTCACATCACTGCTTTTGACTTTGTTCAGCGGTCAAAGGCCAGAGTAGAGAATCTCTCAGCTCAGAGCCTCGGCTAGTCTGTAGTCCACTAAACTCCAACATGTGACCAACTCGTTCATATCTCTGCCGCCGCTGAACCGTCATACTGTACGCCTCCACGTACTCGTTAAAAAAAACAACATTCGTTAGAAGCTCTACAGCTACAATAACACTTGGTGAAAAGGAAATAAAACATAGAAGAGCCTGTTTTTCATGGCAGGGATGTGTTTTATAAAACTATTTTTTAAAGACGTACTAAAGAACGACACAAAGACTTTTGAGCCATTTATAGTCAAATTTGTTGTTGTGGAATGGCTTTGAACAGAGGTAGTTCCACCAAGGAAGTAATTGTTGCTATAGAAACAGAATGAAAGAAATATCTAAAATAAATATGACATGCCTTATATGGAAAATTAATCAAAATTTCTGACCAATCAGATTCAAGAATTCCAAAGTACTGTGGTATCATAGTGTGTGTGTGTGTGTGTGTGTGTGTGTGTGTGTGTGTGTGTGTGTGGTGGTGACCTTTAACCCGACCCTCTGAGAGAACAGGGAGGCAAAAAAAAAAAAAGGCAAACGAACCAAATCCACCGGTTAAATACACTCTTGCACATGTGTGTGTGGTTAATATTATTGGGTAAATGGGACAATATAAGAGACAAGAGAACATTCCATAAAAGGAGATTTATGTCTACGCAGCACCAGTATACAAATGTGTACGTGTGTGTGTGTGTGTGTGTGTGTGTGTGTGTGTGTGTGTGAGAGAGAGAGAGAGAGTGTGTGTGTGTGTGTGTGTAGGCAGAAGCAGCAGCACTGAGCAGCTTAGCGTCACCTTATGCTAATCTGAGACGGAGTGCAGGAGAACGCTTGGTCAATCAAGGACAAAGCACAAAAGACTGCTCATACTGCGACATATACGTACTCTATACAGCACCACTTGCTCTCCTTGAGAGTTTTTCAAATGCTTCTTGACCTTTTTAGCCCTTTCAAATGCCGCTTTTTGTCATCGTGTGAATCCGTGATTAGAACGTCTGAGCACTTTCTGAAAGCTAATTCTTTGAGCAGGAATCGGTTACAAAGTGCTTAAAAGTGTCTAAAGCGAGATACGGATAAATATCGTCTCCAGTGAATCCTATTTCTGGCGATGATTCAGCTCTGGGACCAAACCGAAAATGAAAGTGCACAATGAGCTCACGTCTCTCATCTTCACTAAACACTCAATGCCAGTCAGGGTGGTGGGTACAGTATATATCCGGAATACACCAGGAAGCTTTGGCGTTAGACGGGAACACACCCTGGAGCAAACACCAGTGCCTACTGGGAGGATGAACGTAACTGGACGAAACCCACAAAAGTCATGGGAAGAAACATCCACTAACATGTTTGCATTCTACAGCACAAAAGCTGCACATGAGAAGATCTCAGATGTTCCAACATGCTCTACAACTTTTAATCAAGGGCCTTATGCATAAAAATCCATGATAAACTAAAAATTATGCAAACTTTTGAACAGGGATTATTTCCTTTTCTCTTTTTTTATGTTTTGTTTGCTTGTGCCATTGATTGTACCAAAAAAAACATTTTTTTTGGTACAGATGTGAGCGTGGGGGTTATTGATGGCTCACAGCGCCACTCCCAGTAGCCAAATACGAGCAGGTTTTACTCACAGGAAGTTGGTTTATGACTCGGATAATCACCGCAGATGGTTTTAACAATAGCAGCAATGAAGAACAAACTTAAAGCTGTTATTTGAAAAGATGAAATCATTTGCACGACTCAGGTGTGTACAAAAACAAACAATAGCTCTCTGTCATGTGATTGTGGCTTTAAAGCAAGGCAAAAACCTCAGGCTGGCCTACAGGTACGCGCATGTAAACACACACTCACACACACACAATGATATGTCAAATTTTTAGATTAGTTTGCTGTCCAAACTGTACCACCATTACACCAACAGAAGCTAAGTGTACAAACTAATAAGAAAAACACTAACACACTCAAGTTTCATTGTGCAACTTCTCGTATCACCGAGGCAGGCCACTTAATCCGACTTTACCCCACATCCCACAGAGCCGACCTTGTTTCTTGTGATCTCCAAAATTCTCAGAGTCGCAGCTCTAATCCACGTCGCCTGCTAAAGATAATCAGTCTGTTAGATTAGCTGGCTGAGACGTAGATTAGAGCTGAAGCTGAGTCCTGTACGTCTGTGGATCTCAGTTTGCTTTTCCCGTTCTTTACGCCTGTCCGTCACTTTGAGACCGGACTTCCTCTTTGCCTCTCTTTCTCTCACCTCTTCTCCTGCGTTTCTTGCGCCGGCTCCGCTGCTCCTCGTCTTCCTCGGTGATGGTGGTGAGGGAGGTGATGAGCGACCTGCTGCCCCCCTTCCTCAGCCTGGGGGGCAACAGCATCCTCCCACCCTCTGCACACAGCCCCTGTCCTGGCTCTCCTCGTTATTTTCCTTCCTCTCTTGCTCTCTCTGTGCGCGCGCGTGTGTGTGTGTGTGTGTGTGTGTGTGTGTATATATACGCTCCTGTCCAGCTCGCTTACTCACGCTAATGCTAACTCCTAGCACTCAGGCTGCTCATCTGATCCAGCTGAGCTCAGAAAGACAGGGAGAGCAAGAGCCAGTGTGTGAGAAACGAGAAGGCAGAACAGGAAGATACTAAAAGTAAAAAGATGCCGAAAGATCCAGAAATATGGAGAAAAAAGAATTACAAAGCAATCTGAAAGAAGAATCTGCTAATCCAGAGGTAAACTCGGAATGAAACGGAACATTACAGAAGATCATCCTCAATCATCCTCAGTTTCTCATAATTTCTCTCCTTTTTTAAGCCACAGAGATGCAGCCACTTTCTCTCAAGGTCTGTGCTGCTGCTGTACTGTTCGTACTGTCCTCTCTCTCTCTCTCTTTCTGTGTGTGTGTGTGTGTGTGTGTGTGTGTGTGTGTGTCTCTCTCTCTCTCTCTCTCTCTGAAATATTCAGTATGGAGAGAAACAGGGCAAGGTGAGCCAGTCAGATAATGATCGTTGTACAACCTGTACAAGACTGGATGGATGGAGGGATGTATAGATAGATAGATAAATCTATACATACACACATACATACATAAGTGAATGGATGGATGAAGCAAGAGCTTTCGCTTGTTGATCTTGAGATGTTGATCCTGACTGGTTTGCTAAGGCTACAGCTCCAACTCAAATAACCACTCATTACAACCACAGTGATCAGAAAAGCAGCTCAAGATTTCAGCCCTGAAGCTACAGTTACAGATTACAGTCTGTTAAAATGATAACTGTGGGGTTTGTCAACAAAGAGCCTGGATGAGCTGCTATCGGTTTTACATCCAGGCTTGTGTTTGACCTAAGATAGAGCGCATATTAAAACAACTGGAACACAAATAATGCAATTATTCCTGCTCTTCACACACACACACACACACACACACACACACACACACACACACAGTCTGTCTGTATGTAATAATAATGTGCAATGTAAGCAAGCAATGGGGCAATAACATCACTCCTGGGACTAATCACTCTTGGTATTCCTTTCACACACACACACACACACACACACACACACACACACACACACACACACACACACACACACACATACACACACAAACAATGAACACACACCTAGAGAGAGAGATAGACTGAGCACCATTATGTTTACTCTGTGGCTATTACTATGAAGCCATAAATGCAAAGTGTCCCAAAAGAAAACAAAGTCCTTTTCTTCTCCATTACACATTTATTTTTTACTTTTTTAAATGATTAATCCTTTTACGTCCACGTGTTCCTGACCCATACAGGAAATGCGTCTTACAGTTTGCTAGCACTCATAAAACCATAAACCGACTGAACATGCAAACCTCCATCATTTATAGCTACACGCCATATGGTGCTCTGGGTGTCATCTGGATTGACAGTGTGATTCTCCAGACACTCACGTCTTGTATAGATCATGAGCGCTGAAACATTGTGTTCTCTCCGTCAGCAAGACTCAGTGACTGTGAGGACATTAATAAAGCCTTCGTGGACTTTAGTCATCGTTGCTGGTTATTAGGATCAGCGCAGAATACATGCTGTTTGTAGTGAGGAAACCTTACCAGGACATTTTCATGCCTCTTTATTTTTTTTGTTTCACAAACGTTTTTTCCCCTCTTATGGCCCTTGTTTTTACTGAATAAGTGGATATGGAATGATACTAAAGTTGTTGTGTGTTTATGCAATTCAGCAGCTCACTCATTAGCACACCGCTGGGGATTTTCCTTCAGCTAAACCACCATGCAGAAATTTACACACCCAAGTAAAGGTGCACGCTCTCTCTCTCTCTCTCTCTCTCTCTCTCTCTCTCTCTCTCTCTCTCTCTCTCTCTCTCACACACACACACACACACACACACACACACACACACACACACACACACACACACACACACACACACACACACACACACACACACACACACACAGTCCATTCACACCAGGCTTAAGACTTGAGCAATCTTGATCTTTGCCCAGAGTTTCAGCGTCACTTTACTCTTTAACCGGCCTCAGTGGTGCGAGAACACATTTACAGTATTCTTTAATACCACAAATATTCAAATACCATTTAAGATAAAAGAAATGTATTTCATATTGTTATGGTACCCAGCAATATGCAACTAAAAGCATTTTTATGTCATTAATAAAAAATAAAACATTGCGGAAATATTAAAATACTCTGTTATCAGGATAAAAAACATACAGAATGGTCAAGAAGAAAGGGGCTGGGGCTGGGGCTGATTTCTTTCAGCCCACACCGGTGACTCACTGCAACCCATCCCTGACAAATGGCTCTCCATTTTTGGGCTAATGTTTTAGGTAAAACACTTCCAAATGGTGTGTAATGAATGTGAACAATGTGGATTATTGACTTGATCAATCCGTGCATTCCAGTCATGTGTTCAAAAGCCATACAGAAGTTGCTGGTCCTGTAGAGACTAATGCAGTATTGCAGCAAGAATAGCAGTAATTGCACGATGAGCGCACTTGAACACGCACTTGTGTTTTTCTGGCGTCTCAATAACATGAACGCTGCCTTCAAGTTATTCTCAGAAGTTTGTGGATGACTATCTGGACGTGGAAATTAACACGACATATATATTTATTTATTTTTGTTTGTTTGTTT
>NC_062540.1:3404298-3499298 GCF_022655615.1 Tachysurus fulvidraco
TGCTTCTCGCCTGTGACCTCTGCGCCATGTCCGCCGCCAGCCCCGAGCCGTCCGCGCCGATACCGACATCACCGGGACGTGTGTTCTTTCAGACGGCACCCGGTGTGGGCTGTGTTGGCAACGGCCCGGTGCCGCGGGACGACCCTGTGCAGAAGAAGCAGGGAAAAGTCACGGTGAAGTACGATAGGAAAGAGCTGCGGAAGAGACTCGTGCTGGAAGAGTGGATCATAGAGCAGCTGAGCGAGCTGTACGACTGCGAGGTTTGTGTGTGTGTGTGTGTGTGTGTGTGTGAGAGAGAGAGAGAGATAGAGGGAGAGATACAGATACAGCTGCATGCGCGTGTGCACAGATCCATCTGCATGCGCGTGTGCACAGATCCACCTCTTCATACGTCTCTGCACAGATCCACATCTGCATGCGCATGTGCACAGCTGTACATCTGCATGCGCATTTGCACAGCTGTATATCTGCATGCGCATTTGCACAGCTGTACATCTGCACGCGCATGTGCACAGCTGTACATCTGCATGCGTCTCTGCAAGGATCCACATCTGCATATACCTGTCTCCAGGCGCATCAATTGTCAGAATCGGTTATTTGACCTACATTTTGTCTGGTCGCTTCTGCGGTGCCTTTACGCATCACCACACAATAAAATCCTCCGTGCTGAATGAACTCATCCACTCTGCATTAAACCGTGTCTCGGTTAATTCATCAAGTATCAAAAAATCTAGTCTATACCTCACTGATTAACATGAGTACGTCATGCTGATTAAGTAGGTATTAGAAGACAAATTGTTCATTAACTGGCCCTTTTTGTTGTTGTTTGTACTTCTCCTATATTCAGTGTTTCTAATCCTGGTCTGATCGTATTAGTATTCTTCCTGCTCTAAGGTGCCAGACTCCACTAATCAGCTCATTAATAAGCCCTGCGTGAGATTTAACTGGGTCTGTAAATGCAATAGCCTGGTGTTCCACTGAGGAATCAGGGAAAAGCTGTATGTATAAACGGATGAGACACGGTGAAGTGAATCTCTGTTGTTGCAAACACAAATATATTCGAAATTGATTTTAGCACACATGCTTGCCAGATCAAGACAAGATTCTATGTAGGGGATTAACATTTTAATCAGGTTTGTTACATGGTAGTGATTGGTCTGAAATTTACATATCTTAGCTGCATTGGCTGTTGTTCATCAGTTTAAATCAGTGATTCTGCTTTCGGTGAAGTCTGTACAGTGCTTGGACCCCTAAATGCCCCATATCCTATCTATTCCCTTAGAGTCCTGGTCCTGGATTTCAAATTTTCATCACTTTGTTCTTCCTGTTCTCAGTTAATTGATTCTTTTCTTTCAGCTGCTTCCATTGATGGTCCACAGATTTTTTATTTATTTATTTGTTTGTTTGTTTATTTATTTATTTATTTTTACACCGAACCTCCCAGTTATTAACCCAGTGGCTGGATAGGGATCTAACCCAGACCACAGCAGAGGATCCTATCCATTAGAGCACCAGTAACCACAGTCAACAAACTGGCATAAATTTATGTCCCTTATTTTATCCTAAGAGAATTGTCCCCACTTTGCTTTTAATAGTGCCTCTGATGTGTGCATTTCCAACACAGAACTGGCTTTTTCTTTAAGTCGGTGATGTTTGGGAAAGACATGGGTCATAAATTAGACTCTAGTGCAGTGCGTTGTATTTTCCGCTCCTGTCTTATCCTTAATTAGGAAAGGTGTGTTTGGAGCAAGAAAATCTACAGTTCAGGAGTGTAAAGAAGTTGAACTAGAAAGTATAGTCTAGTGTTTGTATCTTGCTCTAAAGCTTGAAACCATGAGGCTTTTTTTTTCTGTCTCTGTTTCCTGCATTAAATAGTCATTTGCTTCATTTTTCCTCTTCGTATCGGGTCATTAACTTTATAGGAAATTAATTTACATGGTAGGAACGCTACTGTGTATCTACTGAGCGATTTAAGAATTGGCAGTGAAGTTTTTTGGGAAAAAAAAAAAAAAGAAATCGCATATAAACCGAACCAGATGCTGAATAATTTCAGTGTTTTTCACATACAAAAGTACAATTGTATTGTGCACATTTAAAAAAATTTTTTTTACCATGAGAGCTTTGATTATATATTTTGACTTTGTTGATGGTTTGCTCACACACCAATGAGACAGCTGGATGGTGGACTAATACCTTTCAATGTGCTATCCATCCATGTTAAATTCTTGACCAACTCTCTTCTATGTTTAAAAAGATTCTGATTTTGTTGTCTACAAGGAAAATCTGCTATACTAGAACACCAAGACTTGACTGAACAAGACCGATCTTGCATAAATTTGTTTCTACCTGCAATGTCAGATGCTCAAAAGGCACTTTAACATAGTCCATGGTGGTGTGCGTCAGTGTTTGCTCAGGTGTTGTGGAGATCACTTGAGAGAGACTGCAGGATGTGTCGTGTTCCCAAAGGAGGTTAAAGTCTAGCGTGAGCATGTGAACAATAACAAAGACCGTGGAGTGAATAGATGTTGAATGTTTGCGGTAACAGTGGAAGGTGCCGGGTATAAGGAATATTCACAAAGCTATTCTTACCAAAACAAGTCTGTATTTAAACTATGTCTAGATGTTCTGTAGTATCTGTGTCAGGAAGTGGATGTGTGCGGAGTTCTCAGCACGAGGGAGTTAGCGTAGAGTGAGAAACTTGCACGTAAAGAACGTAAAAAAATAAAGAAGCAAACACTTTGAAATGTTGGACAGAAGCAAGGACCAGCATTGAAAACAGCTTAATTCTAAACACATAGTCTAGCTTTAAGTAAACAGGAAGTGAGTCAGTTGGTTAACTTGAGGGTGACTACAGTACAAAACTCGGGTCACGGGGAGCCTGTGCCTATCTCAGGCGTCATCGGGCATCGAGGCAGGATACACCCTGGATGAAATGCCAACCCATCGCAGGACACACACACACTCTCATTCACTCACACACACACTACGGACAATTATCCAGAGATGCCAATCAACCTACCATGCATGTCTTTGGACCGGGTGAGGAAACCGGAGAACCCGGAGGAAACCCACGAGGCATGGGGAGAACATGCAAACTCCACACACACAAGGTGGAGGCAGGAATCGAACCCCCAACCCTGGAGGTGTGAGGCGAACGTGCTAACCACTAAGCTAGCTGTGAGAGGTTAGCATCATAGCATTTAACAAGATTAAAATATTAAATCTCATGCAGGAGATAACGGTCAGGTTTTGTAATTAGCTTCTAATAACATAACCGTAAGCACTATACGATCCAGTCGATGGGAAAGACTCCGCTCTGCTAATTAGCGTGAAGGTGTTGATGGTATTAGCATGAAAGGTGAAGTTCTAGGAGCTGATCCGTTATGCAGAGCGTACAGATGAACAGGAAAAAGCCGGACGCTTTTGCTTTTTAGTAGTCTCCTGGGCTTTAGAAACAAACTATGCGATGTAAACGCTGTTTAGTTCGAAAGGATGCATTTTGGGCTAATGTAAATGTCCTCGGGAGTGTGTATGAGCATCTGTGTGACTGTAAGTCTCGTCATTGTGAAGGTCACAGTATTGAAGTGGCAGGAGCAGCTGATGTGGTTCAACACGATGATATTTCACGTCCGTGGCCTCACGTCCGCTCTGCCAGCGAGCTTTTAGTAGCATGGGATTGTCTGTAAACACACAAACACACACACAAATTCTTGCTTTGGATCGATTGGTCTTTTGAGGTTGAGCCTCTAGGCCATGTCTGTCTGTCTGTCTGATTGAACCCATGAGGGATTTTATTTCAGTGTGAATCTGGGAGCTGATCTGTTGTTCAGCGTGAAGCAGATGGACAAAAACGTTGGTACTTCTAAGGACGTTCCCAAAAAAACAGGAACGATTTTGAAAAAAAATGTATATAAATGTTAAGAATATCTGTTGGAAATTAAAATGATGTGTCAAGGGATATTACTCCGACATCTAGGCAACAGAGGTCATGTTCATTGACATAGACAAGTGGTGCTGTGGGATGTTGATGAACACCGTTCGTCCGTCCTTAGTATCTACACGGGTCAGAATTGTGATGGTTTAGTTTTTAAATGTATGCGTAACAATGCCAACTAAATATCAGAGGAATTGTACAAACCAAAATAAATAATCAAATAAACTGCCTGAGTGGGTTGAGTGAGTGGAATTGTGCTGCGCTACCAGAATTTGCATTATGTGAAGGTTGAAACAAGGTCGATTGGGAAAATGAGTCAATATGATATGTACCAAGCCTCTTTATCTGTTACAGTCTGTATCTTTCCTGCATGGTGTGTGTGTGTGTGTGTGTGTGTGTGTGTGTGTTAGCATTATGTGGTGGGGGTTAGGGTGATTTAAAGGAGCTGTCTGCTCAGTGTCTAGCTGGTATCTTTACTCCTCATAAGCTGTCTCGGTAGAATTACAGCCTGCTTGGTATTCCTTGGTAAACCTTCGATAAACTGACCCGTCTGTTCCTCTTTGTGCCTGCAGACAAAACGCGGCTCGCCTGCACAATGAGGCGGCACAAAGAAAGCATGGAAAATTCGCTCGAGCCGCCTGTGCACGGTCAAAACCATTTTTATTTCCAGCACTGCAATCAAATAAAGGCATTAGAATCTAACCACTTAGTTGCTTAAAGCGCTTCATTTGTCATGTCCTCTACCGATGAGGTACTGTAATGAGGTACAGTATACCCTCGCTCTGCGTCCTAAACGTGACGCGCCTTTGCGATATGTACTGTAGACCGCTTTCCGAGTGCAGGACTTTTTTACAAATTGCTTTTACACGGCCGATCCTTTCGTGTCGGCTTATCTCGTGGGCTGTACCTCACTCTGCGATCGATTTGGGGAGTGTAGCCTCGCGGCTCCAGGGTCCTCGACTGTCCTCGCTGTGACCATGTGGGTTTCCTTCGAGGTCTTTGGGTTTCTTGCAACTCCTAGAATATATGACTGAATATGAAGTGCAGCTTTGTGCAATCGATGCATGTTCTGAAAATCATATCAGAGTATCAGTTCTCCATGGGTAGTATTTATTTATTTATTTATTTATTTATTTATTTATTTATTTACAGTATGTAGAATTGATGCTGATGCAGTGAAACTTTCAGTGTCGGTGTTTTGGAATAGTCTGAGGTAAAGTTGTGACACTTCTGGATTGTTTTTGTTCAGGAACGAACGTCTTTCACTCTCCACATCCAGACCCGATATTTCTAACCTCATGAATTGTACGGTTCCACAAATTGGTCTATACTGTAGTACACGGAATTTGACACCTCTGAGGACGTCCTTCAGGTGGACGGATGTTTTGATTAGTTTATCAGTGCCGATTGGTTTACCTCATTAGCAAGAAGGAGTGTGTGATAAACCCTCGATGTGAGACGTTAACGTCTTTCTGTCTTTCTTTCTTTCGTTTTTTGTCATGGCAGGACCACAGTGCAATTAGTATCTGATTATGCATGTGTGTTGTGTTTGGACAGCTGCGTAATAAGTGTCAACGTGCGCGTGTGTGTGTGTGTGTGTGTGTGTGTGTGTTATTATTAGTGTACAGATTTGTAATCACCTGACCTTTTAAAAGACACTTGTCAAAGAGGGCATTGATAATGTTGACAGGAATTTACATGAAGCTGAAGACTAAACACACACACACACACACACACACACACACACACACACACACACACACACACACACACACACATATGTGTGCAAGCGGTGTTGAATGATTGTTCTTCTTTAACAGCATACCCTGAAGTGTTTTTATCCCTCTAATGTAACCCCATTCTTCCTCTTTTGTTAATGAATAAATAGATTGAGGTTTTGTCCATTTGTAGTTACACATAATATTGTGGAACATCCACAAAACAAACTATAGCAGGCTTTTGAAGACAAATGCTCGTCAGGTCGCTGTGAAACCTCAACAGGCATGTGAAGATTTTCCAACTTAGCTACCACTTTACCTCAGACAGCTAACACCAGGTTAGCACCAGCTGACTCTTTACAAATGATCAGCAGCTACACCTATGTCTAGAAAACCATAACGTATTAGAACAAACACATTAATGTGCACCAAAGCAATACAGTAAAACGATATTCTAGTCATTTAGATCTTCTATGCATTCAGTTATGTTGGAGAAACAATCACATGTTCTCCTCATCCTCATCTCAAAAGACCTTTTCCTCTGAAGAAGGACCATTAAAAAAAAAAGGAGGTGTTTAATTAATTTCTTAGTACAACATAACGTATTGCAGCTATTATTTATGGTAAATCGCTCTCTCTCTCACACACACATAGACACACACACACACACACACACACACACACACACACACACACACACACACACACATGCACAGAGAACAGAATGGTAGTAAAAATGAACTGTAGATTGAGGAGAAATTGAATATTTTAGATAAAAGCCCAAGCAAAGTGCTTTAAATATATCTGGGGAAATACTTTTTTTTTTTTTTTACTTGAGTCTGTAGAGTGGTGAGAGTGAGTTGGACACACGCTAGGTCACAGAGGATGTTGAACACACACCATTTTCACTTTCCCCTCTGCTGGTCATTTTTCAGTGTGCATTTCCCTTTTTGCCACCCACTCGTTCTCTCTCTAAACACACACACACACACACACACACACACACACACAGCAGAGGGAGATGAAGTGGGTCGGAGTAATTAGAGGCTACATTAGTGAATGGTTAGGGCACAGCTGATAAGGGATTAGCGTGTGTGTGTGTGTGTGTGTGTGTGTGTGTGTGTGTGTGTGTGTGTGTGTGTTCATTCTTGAACAGCTTCATGCATCAAACTGTAGGATGGCATAAAGATAGATTTGTTTATTAGAGAGATATCAGGCAGGATTTCTGTAATAATGCACCATGTCGACTCTCCTGAGGCTTTTTTGGCTCAGCCCAAACGATTTTCAACAGAGTTCCATCTCAGTAAATGCAATTTATCACACACACACACACACACACACACGCACGCACACACACACGGCACTGTATCGACTGTAGAAATTGTTTCTGTAAAAGATGTTTGTGTCTGCACGAAATCCAGTTAGGACGCTTGTTTTACAGTGATGGCCTTGTGCAGTTTTTTTTAAAGGCACCATTTTGCTAATGAGAATGATCTGATGTGTGTGTGAAGTGTGTGTGATGTGTGTTATACTTCTTGTGTATTAACCGACAAATATTAAGATTTGGTGGTTGATATAGTTGCCAAAAATTGTATCTAACTTATATTAAATGAATCCATTTTTACTGTGTTTTAACTGAATCCCATAATGGACTCCGCTTGCATTTGTTGTAGTGTTTATGGCTGTGGGAATTGTACCGTTGTGACTGTGCTTATTGTTAGAAGGGTGTTGGTGGTTGGAAGTGTATTTGTTTATGGTTGTCTCGTTTATTGTTGGTGTTGCAGTGTTTATGGTTTTTGTGGTTGGTGGTGGTGGTGGTGGTGGTGTGGGTATGATGTTTATGGCTGTTGTCCTGGTTGTGTTTATTGCTGGTGGTGTGTTTATGGTTGGTGGTGGTGCGGTGTTTATGGCTGTTGTCCTGGTTGTTGTTTGGTGTTGAGGTGTTTATGGCTGTTGTCCTGGTTTAGCTGTTTATGGCTGTTGTCCTGGTTGTCTTTATTGCTCTTGGTGCTGTGTTTATGGCTGTTTTTTTTCCAGTTGTTGTTGGTGGTGCGGTGTTTATGGCTGTGTTTTCCAGTTGTTGTTGTTGGTGGTGCGGTGTTTATGGCTGTGTTTTCCAGTTGTTGTTGTTGGTGGTGCGGTGTTTATGGCTGTGTTTTCCAGTTGTTGTTGTTGGTGGTGCGGTGTTTATGGCTGTGTTTTCCGGTTGTTGGTGGTGGTGCGGTGTTTATGGCTGTTTTTTTTCCAGTTGTTGTTGGTGGTGCGGTGTTTATGGCTGTTTTTTCCGGTTGTTGTTGTTGGTGGTGCTGTGTTTATGGCTGTTTTTTCCGGTTGTTGTTGTTGGTGGTGCGGTGTTTATGGCTGTTTTTTCCGGTTGTTGTTGTTGGTGGTGCGGTGTTTATGGCTGTTTTTTCCGGTTGTTGTTGTTGGTGGTGCGGTGTTTATGGCTGTTTTTTCCAGTTGTTGTTGTTGGTGCTGTGTTTATGGCTGTTTTTTCCAGTTGTGGGTGGTGCTGTGTTTATGGCTGTGTTTTCCGGTTGTTGTTGTTGGTGGTGCGGTGTTTATGGCTGTTGTCCCGGTTGTGTTTATTGCTGAATTGTAGTTTGTTATGGTAGTCTTGTAGCAGTTTAGTATTTACAGTATTTTTGCCCCTTAGGGGGGATAATGTTCTTCTCTCTTTCCATCTCTCCATTTCTCGTCTCTGAATATCACAGACACTTGTCCACCTTCTATTCCAGACAGATTACTTAATGGAAACCAGTCCCCTTTCCCCCACCCATCACTTCAGATGGATATTTATAGCCTTGGTCTCACCATGTGATGTTTGGATGTGTGTCCTTGTTTTTTTCTTCTTCCTGTCATCACTATGGTGATTAATGAAGTATTAGATTAATTTCAGCCTCATGTGACCCCACAGCAGTCCACAGAATTGTAGGATGTTTTTGCAAGTGTTCAAGAAGTTTCATCATATCACACCACTGCAAATTCTCACCACACTGCAACATTCTGACCTACATCACCTCCAGACGAGAGCCACACAACGAATGTGTGTCTGTGGATTCAGCGATTGCTATTTTTTTTGTTACTAATTCATCCGAAAAGAGATGACACATGGAAAAATGTTTGAAAAATGGGATGTTTGAAAAGAAATTTGGGATAAATTTTACTCAAGATCTGTGTTTTTTTTGTTTTGTTGTTTGTTTGTTTTTTTGCAGGAAGAGGAAATGCCTGAGGTCGAGATCGACATCGATGATCTTCTGGAGGTGAACAGCGAAGACGAGAGAGCTGTAAAATTACAGGCAAGTGCTTTTATTCACCCAGGAGAGAGACTATTGGCTCTGTTGGTGCAGTAAATTCTACTTTGTGTCGTCTATACGAACAGTTTATAAGATTACACTTTCGTTTTCTCACCAGGAATCTCTCACAGACTGCTTTAAGCCTACTGATGTAAGTCTGTCCTAAATTTGCATTTTTATGATGATCTTTGGTTGCTTAATGGTTTAAATGTTGTTTTGGGGGACCATTTCCAGCAGGACAAATTGATGAACCATTTATTTTCGGGTTTAAAACCTTTTCACGAAAGGAGTCTCCAGGGTCAGTGGTTTGGAGCAGTCAGCAGTCCACTTTCTCAGTAATGTGGTACAGTAATCCATCGTCACTTCGCGGTTCGAGTTTCGCGGCCTCCGTGCATCGCTGATTTTTCAAAAATATTCATTGAAAAATAAAAATAAAAACGATTTCCCAGGATGCCAGGCAAAGAGAGAAACTCTCTCAGAGGCTTTGTACATACCCAAAGGCACTCAGACGAGGCACATGATTGGTTCCCGGGGCGAGATCTGAGCTGATTGGCTGCACATCGTCGCATCCTCTCCCAGCTTCTTCCCTTGTTGTATCTCGCCATTCTCGTTCACACTGTCAACTGTGTCTCGCGTATCGTGTTCGAAATTAACTTTTCGTTAAGCCCTTACGATGCCTCCTAAGCGCCGTGCCCCTGCGAAAGATTCCTCTAGTGAGACCAAGAGGAAGAGGAAGATGATGACCATCAGTGAAAAGGTCAAACTTAGGGCCAATCCTACTTCGCGGATTTTCACCTATCGCGAAGGGTTCCGGTCCCCATTAACCACGATAAACAAGGGATCACTGAAACATTAGAGATTATTTTCCTTTAAACTGCACACTTCATTGTGTTTTACTCTTTATGTGTAGTACAGTATCTGGTGCCAAAGCCTTCTGCCCCAATACACACATTCTGGGTCAATCTCATAAAGCCCACTGACCGGAAAACCCGTATTTGTCTAATGGATTCATCTAAATAAAATATACTGAATCACTGACCTCCATACAGACTGAAATATGTTACTGTACAGGATGGTAGAGTGCAGTCAAGGACTGAAATATTCTATTTTTGTGTGTGTGTGTTCTGGGCATCCAGCCATGCTTCTGAATATCTCCCACCCTGTAAGACTGTAATTTTCCCCCTATTCTGATTCTGTTGCATTCTATAGGCATCAAGTCATAATTTCAGGATGTTTCCAGCACATGAAAAAAAAAGGTTTATTTGAAACAACTCATGTGAAGCATCTTTTTTTTGTTGTTTCTATAAAGCTTATTGTATTAGTTAAGTTATTAAGATAAGCCTTAAAGGTGTACAAGGAAAGCCTTTGGGGCATTTCTATGCTTGTGTGGAGACACGAATGTGTGTCTCAGGTTTTATAAAATGATACAAACGCATGCTGTTTCAGAGAAATTTGAAATTCTCTCTCTCTCTGTCTCTCTCTGTCTCTCTCTCTCTCTCTCATGCAATCTCTCCATCTCTGTTGCAGGCTTTTGTACAGGAGCTCCTCAGAAGGATAAGAGGAATGAGGAAACTCGGTGCTCCGCAGAAGAAAAGCCTTTAAATGCTCAGCACATGGCAACGACAATCCAGCTGCAGTGACTCGAAATCCATCATCCAGCCCACACTCGGTTCACCCTAACCAGCTCATCATAGTCTGGACTGCAAATTGCAGACAGGGCTCAAATATTTGCACCCAAAATTGATAGTTGTAGCCTTTACTTAGCACAGCCTAGCACAAACCTTATAGGTTTTTTAAAAAGCTTATAATGTGTTTTTTTTGGTTTTTTTTTCTTCCTCCTATACAGTGCAGTTCATTTGTTATGTCTGTAATCTTATTGTAAGACTTGACTGTCTAATGTGTGTGTTTGTTTTTTTTTGTTTTTTTTTAAATAGACAAATTGTACGTCGGTGCTTTTTAAAGGTCAAGGGTTTGGAGTCATCATTCTTGGGTTAGCTGTTAAGTTTGAGCATTTTGATTCGTCTTCCCGACATTCGTTGATATTACAGTACATATCGCTGTGTTTGTTTTTTTGGTTTCTTTTCTTTTTCCCTACAAAACCTTCTTACACACTATGTGATCTTGTAGCTAAAGACCCATGACCTGAAACAGTATATAAAGGCAATTTTCTAGCTCAGTTTAGATGTAAAAAGCAAAAACCAACAAAAAAAAACAAAGATGCAGCCTGTTTTATGGCTGACGTGTAGCTACTGTATATCGAGTGCTTTAGAGCCATTTCGGTTAGCGTCGTTTGGATGTTTTAATCGTTGTATGTAAATACATTTTAACCTACACTCATTTGATTTCTCCTTCAGTTTTGTATGTAGTTCGCCAAAGATTGCAAAATGGTGGGCTTTGTAGGAAGAGCTGTGCCTGTAAGGTCATCGCTGCACTCGTCATCGCCTCGCAAATGTCAATCTCCCATACAAATTGTTCAGTAACACGGAAAAGCAACGACGGTGCTCTTAATGCTCGCTTTTTAATTCTTTGAAAGCAATGGTGTGTGTTTTGGGTTTTCCATACTCAGATTTTCTACTCTGTGATCTCGTGTTAAACTCATGTCCGTTTTCTCATCTCTGTATGAGCAAAATGTCAGTTATATATTTTTAGCGTTGTCTGTTTCATTAAAGGAAACTTTTTCTTTTTGGCGTATGAGACCGAGCATCTTGGTGGATTTGGACAGGTTCCTTTTTGTGATCCTGTTTGCTTATGAGGTGAATAATTAAAGCTCTCGTGTGTGTGTGTGTGTGTGTGTGTGTGTGTGTGTGTGTGTGTGTGTTTGTGTGTGTGTGTGTGTGTGTTTTAGATACTCGAGAATTATTCAGGGTTTTTCAGGGCTTTGGCTTTGCTTATTATTCTTTTAACTAATTCTGTAACCATTAGAAGAAATGACACTTTTTACTTTTGCATGTGTTTCATTGGCATGAAGGGAACTTTTTAGATCAACACTTGTATCATTTATTATTATTATATTTTTTTTGTATACTTTATTGATATTACTGTTTGACACTCCAAGATTTTAGTAACTGTATATATGAGTTATTATGTTGTGTGTAGTGTTTTGCATTGTTTAATTATAATAAATGAAAAGAGACATTCTGTTGGTTCGGATTTGAGCCCACAGGCTATCACAATTCAGTTTGTTTGTTTGTTGTGTACATGCTATTAAGCAGAAAACTTTTACCTGAGCACTGGACGTTGTAGCTCATGGGGGAGATTACCAACAAGATGAGGTTCGAGTGTTTAGGTGGAGGTGTGCAAGGGGAGCGATTTTAAGCTGATAAAACAGGCTGTAACGAACTATAATCCGTGATGTAAGAGCGTATTGGTTAATTCTTTTTAAATAAGTGTTTTTCTGGTCAGAGTCACAGTGATTTAAATTATTAATTTGTTTTATATTTCTGGTAATAGAACCGACGGAAGTCGTTTCATACATTTCAAAAATATTGCAAGTAGAAACAAGTAAATACAATTATGTCAGGCTTTAATGCGTGTTTTTTTTATCGTTTGTAAATTCAGATTTATCTATTGATTGATTATTTGATTGCATAGAAATTCGTACGCTGTCCCTTTAAATATTTTGACCCACTTATTCCGGGTGCGCGGAGAGGCGCGTTCATGAGACCAAGCGCTGTGACCGCAAGGTGAACGTGAAGAGCTAAAGACGGGCACGCGCAGAACGGTACGCATGCGCACATCCAAAATTGACTAGGTGGTAAAAAAAAAAAAAGCACATCAGCAATGTGTTCCACTGAGCCTTCAATATAATCCGTCTTCTGCATCTTTTAACCTGAAAAAGAAAAGGGTTCCTTTTGAAGTTAATATCTATCTATCTATCTATCTATCTATCTATCTATCTATCTATCTATCTATCTTTATGAGAGATTTTTTTTGTCATTGTGGTTTCATATTTTCATTGTTTTCTTACTCACCCCCCCCCATGTGCCCCTGCTATCCTGTTTTCCATTCTCAGTTTCTTCTCTTCAATATTTCACTCTATTCCCCATCCCCCTACCCTTACATCTGTCCTGCATATCTCAGTGTACAGGGGAATAAAGTACAGACTCCATAAATCTACATACATTCACTGATAAGCTGGATATGAAATCAAAACAATATGCATCTACCTCTTCACTGGAGAGAGATGCATTGTGGGACATTTGCATCACATGATACTTCAGTGACATTGCTTGTTTTGTGTTGTTTTTGCCAAGAAACTGGAAAAGCACAACGAACACCATCATTTCCTTTCAGGTCCCCAGAACATCTGGCTCATGAGTACAATCACACACACACACACACACACACACACACACACACACACACACACACACACACACACTACATGTACGCATATCACATGAACATGTGTTGATATTATCCTTAGTAATAATATAATAGAAAAATATATAATAAAAACAATGAGGCATCATATGTTCAAAAGAATACCATCAACAGCTAACAGGGATCCTGAATAAACAAAACCACATGCCTCTGCATGTGTGTGTTTGTGTTTGTGTCTGTTTTGCTCAGGCCTGAGAGTGTGTAACAGACCCTAACCAATGGCAGCCGTTGTAAAATTCAGAGCTGCATGTTTATTGGTGATTAATATTTAACACCCCGTCATTTTCCCATCATTAACCCATTTCTGCGGTGAAGCCTGAAGGCATTCTGAGGAACAGGACACATGGCATTGCACCAACACCTTCCTGCAGTTGTAAAGCTTTGTAACAGTGTTTATTTAAGTGTTTCATTTTATCTGCACAACAGATCCTACAAATGTGCGAAAACTCCTCATGTGCTGAAATGTGGCCATTATCTTCCAGACATAATCGTAGACATGGCAGTACAGTATGTTTTGCATAGCTCAAGCAGAAGTACAGAATGCATATGGTAACTCACTAGCATAGTGTGACACTGTGTGGGCTGATCACAGTGGCTCGAGATGTGGATAATAAGTGCAGTTAATGAAAGTGACATGACATACGGCTAAGTACGGTGAACCATACTCAGAATTCATTCTCTGCATTTGACCCATCCAAAGTGCACACACACCCGGAGCAGTAGGGGGGTTCGGTGCCTAGCTCAAGGGCACCTCACCCGAGACTCAAACCCACAACCTTAGGATTACGAGTCAGACTTTCTAACCATTAGACCATGTTCCATTTCCTGTTTTGGTGCCCTTTATGTTGATCTCAGGGCTAATAACACTACAGCTAGCTTCATAATGGATGTTGTTTATTTATTAAGCTTGTTATTATTATTATTATTATTATTATTATTATTATACAAATTGGTGCTTTTATAGATTTATGCCTGAAACTAAAATAAAATAGTTATATATAAAAAAAAAACGTATTTAATAATTAGTAAAAAACACTTATTTATTTGGTTATTTATTCAATTTATTTATTCATTTATTACAATAATAATTCATTATTATTCACATCATTTGTCTTTATCTTTATTTGAAATCAGACAAAAACATCTCTCACAATGTATAAACATAACACAAAGAATATAAACCTGTTTTTTTTCCATTTAAAATCACATAGATTTAGAATTCCTTAAATTACTTAATTATTTTATTTAATAATATTAGGCTAAGATCTTAATTAGACTTAGATCTTAATTTTAAGACAAAATTGATCACCTCATCACACTGTATAGGGTTCTTTTATATTGATTTATTTCTGTAAATTGGAGCTCCTTCTCTCTCACACACCCACTCTTAAATCTTTTCCTCTTGTTTTTTCTTACTGAGACTGGAGGGCGTGAAATTGCCCGCTGAGATGGGACGTGTGATGCTAAAATGTGCACAGGCAGAAATTCTCATGCATTTTCAAACAAGATTATATGCTGTATTAAGTCCCCTTACGCAGGCTGTGATTTAATTAGCGTTAATAAATGGCCAATATCGCAGGCCGACAACAACACTCAACTGTCAAGTTCGATATTTATTCTCTCTGGAGCTGCACTCAGGAGACTGAAGGATGACAGGAAGATCATTCTCACTGTGAATTAATATTCCGTGCACAGCTAAATTGCACGGAATCATCATTAAAGATGCATTTCTGACATTCTGTCTGTAAATTCATTCATAAATGCAACGTTGGAAATCATCCTCATTCCTGGATCCTATTAAATGTTAGCTATTAATTATTAACTGTTATTGAGAGTTAATGTTTGATTTGAGGTTGAGCCTTGAACAATTGACCACTCTCTCTCTCTCTCTCTCTCTCTCTCTCTCTCTCTCTAAAAATACATATTGCTTTAAGTTTTTAGGTAATCCAGTAGTCAATTATAGATCATTTGTCTCGTATGCTCGAGTCAAAATTCAGTCAGGTTACTGCGGTGTATCATCTATTCAGACACCTGTCTTCCATCACAGACCTCTAAACATTGTTCCTCGCTTATTCTATTCTTCAGTCTCTTCCTGCACGACCGACAGACCAGACTGTCAAAAGAGCTCCAGCACATACAGGCAGATTCTTCCCCTCAGGGCTATAACAGAACAGACTACACATCACTTTCACACTATCGTTATACAGTTATTCACGAGGAGCTACTCATAATACTCTTACAATGTTCAATTCTCTATTTACTTTACTATCTAATAAAATAAAAAATGGATTCCAAATGACATAGATTCCAAATGACATCCTGCTTGGAGACTAAGCAGACATGTGGGAAAGATGCTCTGGGGTTATGAGAGCAAAGATTTACATTTTGGCCATCCCACAAAACACTACGTTTGTAAATCTGATGTTATTTGTAACATACATTATTTTTGACTACGTCAGCTCAAGGTGTGCAATTCCTAACATGTTTTTCAATGTGCCACGTGTTGCACCAATGCTCATGTAAAGAGGGGAGGAATGGAGAGAGAGAGAGAGAGAGAGAGAGAGAGAGAGAGAGAGAGAGAGAGAGAGAGAGAGAGAGAGGTTAAGGAAAGGAACTAACGAAATGGGAAAGAGTGATAGAGAAGTGGTTGAAACATTAACAGGTTCCGCCCCTGTAACTTTCCCCTCACAGACCAGAAGGCCTCTAACTCTTTACTCAGCTCTCTTCAAGCATCGTTCCTGTGTCCTGTCCTCGGAGTAATGGCTCTTATTTCTACTCTAACTCCGGTGTTCGTGGCCATCCTTTGCGTCGTCATGGCCTTCGTGTTTAAAACGTGGCGCAGGTCCGAGTTTTCCTCGTCTCAGAAATCCTCTAACGGCGGTGGAGAGAAGACACAAACCCGACCGTGGGTGGATGAGGACCTGCAGGACGACACCGAGATCAGCGGAAGAGAAAACGGTACGAAACAATCACAACCGTTTCGCCTTTGCACACAACCGTTTTCCCTTTGCGCACAACCTTTTCCCCTTTGCGCACAACCCTTTCCCCTTTGCGCACAACCGTTTCGCCTTTGCTACGAGTCAAAAACTGCTTTAAAATGTAGACTACTAATACTTTTAGCACTTTTAGCCTTTTTCCTGCTTGTAAACACAGTCTGCAAACTGATTTGTTCAGTAATGTGCATTGAAAATATGTCCATTTTGAACGAGTCGACTCTTTGATTCGTATCGTAAAAAGCAACCGACTCACATTTCCTTTCAAACTTCTGTTTAAAATCTCCGTGACCCACTCGTAGATAATCACGAATCATTGTATATATAACTAATCAGAAATTGTGCTGAAAAGAATGATATTAACTCAAAAGAGTCGACTCTTATCAGTAAGCTGAGCCGACTCACAGAATAGAGTCGGACTTGTTATATATGGTGTATATTTAGCTGTAGGAGCAGGAGTGCAAGTTTGTGTGCATAAATGATAATCATATGGTGTCCTTGCTCAAATGGGTATGTTTCATGCATTGTTTTAGTGGATACAGATAAAGATAAAGAATATTTCCAAATTGCACAATCAACTGTTAAAATCAATCCTAATTTCGTAGTAGTGACTGAATAGAGACTGTATGTACATGGAACATCATGGAACATCATACAATGACCTAACAGTGACCTGAAGAACACTGGAGCTTGAAAAAGAGTGCATCCTGAGAGTTTTTATTGAAAACAGACCACTTTTTCATACCTGCAGTTGGAGCACACAATAAAGTACGTTGGATTGTTCTGTGCTGATGTTTTTCAAGTCTCTTTTAAGCAGTCCTTTAATGCCAAAGAAGACAATGATGTCTGCAACCACAGACCGAAGTCAAGTGGATGAGGATCTGTGTTCCAGTAGGTTGAACTACAGTCGAGAGAAGTCCTCTAGAGTCAAAAGAGATGCTGACACTATAAAAATGTCTTGCACAAGAGATCATTCAGTGCTTATTCACATAGGACAGAAATTTCCTACAAATGTTTGCAAATTCATCGATACGACCCATGACCATGAACATTTATAGATGTTTTGAGATATTTAAATGGCTGTACGTATGTGTAGACCAGTGCAGTTATTCAGTAATGTGTTTTATACAGCAGCGCTGTTGAATCCTTGCTTGTGATTGGTCAGAAGATGTTGGATTATTTTTTTTTTATAACAGTAGCTCTGACTGCATTTCCAGCTACATCTATTTCTATACTAACAACTTGCTCAAAATTAGATTAAAAGCGTGCAAATATTATCCAGTCACTGGTGGTCTACATGTCTATAATCTTGTACCTCTTCAGTTAATATGTGGAGTAAAGAAATGCTGTAAAACCTGTAGCGATTTTCACCAACAGGACTAACACTATGAAGTGGCATAGAATTGTGCATAAGTACCGGGGACACAGCCATTAGAATAGATTAAGTTATTATATTATAGTAGATTTAGATATTGATATAGAATAAGTGTAGTTTATAAATTGCTGATGCGTCACTGTGTTTCGCTAACCATGCTCGTGATCAGCTGAATCTCATTTATTTTTCTCTGTAGAGGAAGATGATTGGGCAGAAGCAGGGACAGAAGATCTTGTCCATGTACCATACAATCCTCGTCGCTACACGAAGGAAGAAATGCTGGAGCGCTCCAAACACTTCTATGCCCTTTTGAATGAACGCCGGTCGGTCCGCTTCATCAGCTCGGAACCTGTTCCTCGAGAGGTGATCGATAACGTGATACGTGCGGCAGGTACTCACCACATTTCTCTGAGCTTCATATAATACATGAGCATTGTTAACATTATTGTAAAAATGGTATAACATATAACATTGTATAACTAGGAACTCTAAGTAATTCACAAGACTTATCACTGTTTTTTATTAATGCACTCGTTCTAATATAGTGTTTTCTATACTAACAACTTATATATGGACTCTCAATGTAAAGAGATTTAAAAACACCCAATACTGTGCGTTCAGGTCCTCCTGGGTTTGAGATTATCACATCAGGTGTGTTTAAGTCATTTTGGTCAGAGCAAGATGGTGCATCTTCTCTTAACAAAGAAAAAATAGAGTCAGGATTTTAAGGTGTACTTCGATAAAATGAAGAATACAGAATCAAACATTTTGTTTGTTTTAATCAGAACTAGAACGGATATTTCACTCAGCTGTATAAGTTGCTAGAGTGCAAACATGGTCCCCTGAAAACTCTAATAATATGTATGTGTGTGTGTGTGTGTAAGGCACGGCCCCAAGCGGTGCTCACACTGAGCCCTGGACGTTCGTGGTGGTGGGCGATGCCGAGACCAAACACAAAATCCGAGAGATCGTGGAAGAGGAAGAAGAGATCAACTACAGACAGAGGATGGGAGATAAATGGGTTCACGACCTGCGTCGACTCCGGTAAAGGTCATGCACGTGTGTGTTTATCAAAACTTCTATTGCACAAGCACTGTCTTGTGACTAATCTTTGTAATTGTAACGGCTAATAAAATAAAAGAACGACAAAAAAAAAAATCCATTGAGCAAATCCATTTTAGTGTTAATTTTTGTCATTCAGGACTAACTGGGTGAAGGAGTATCTGGACACAGCGCCGTATCTGATCCTTATCTTTAAGCAGACGTATGGAATAAAGCCGGATGGAAAGAAAAAGACTCACTACTACAATGAGATCAGTGTGTCTATCTCGTGTGGCCTCCTCCTGGCAGCTCTACAGGTATGGGTAAAACTTACACAACATGACCCACGCGGTGGGACACGTACACTTGTTATTTTCGAGTCACAATTTACTAAACAGATCTTTGATATAGAAAAAAAACACTGCTGCAGTTTTCCTTATTATGCTTAAAATGTTATAGTTTATAAAGGATTCCTGTACTGTAGGTGCTGTATCTGCTGACATTCTTCTCAAATCCTCAGAATGTAGGTCTGGTGACGGTAACGACCACACCTTTAAACTGTGGTCCTCAGCTCCGGGTCCTCCTTCACCGTCCAGTCAATGAGAAGCTTCTCATGCTGCTTCCTGTCGGTTATCCCGCTCCAGATGCCACCGTGCCTGATCTAACACGCAAGGAACTCGAGGACATCATGGTGTATGTGTGACGTTACTAAAAAATCCACTGTGTTCCCGTTTAGCTTTATAATACAGTATCAGTGTAATAGACTTCTGGAGAACATGTTGGAAGTGTTTTGAAATTACAGCGGACATTTTCTGATCATGTTTAAATGGACAGTGAAATGATTAGAGACTGGAAAGAAATGTTGATGAAGTTGATAATGTGATTCGTGTGTGCAGTTTATGCTTTCAAGGATGTAAGATTTTTTTTAAGACAGGTTTTTAAGCCAGTGCTTCCTTGCTTTAAGCCCCCCATTTTCTAGGCCTGATTTAAAAAAAAAACACGGATAGAAAATGCAGACATAATGCTGCTGAATGTAAATGAGACACATCTTTGTTTTTGTCAAACCTCTCCCACTTTCTGAATAGCACTTAAGGCTGTAGTTATGTCTAAATATTCCCACTACACAATTTCTGTATTAAATCCTCACTACAAACCCTCTTAACTCATCTACGTCTACAGCGGATAAATTAATATCTGGTATATCTGTGTGCCATAGTTTGTCATAGGAGCGGTTTGTATTTAAGTTTCTTGGTAAATGACAACCCAAATATTGACACACGTTCGTCTTTACTTTCTAAATCCTACTGTATAAATTATATATACCTTAAGTAAATATCACAGGGCGGTGTATGAGCATGGATTATTTCTGCACCAGAAAATTTCAAATTTCTGTAAGAAGCCTGAAATGATTAAAAAAAAAAAAGCCAGTATTGCAAATTACAATATTTATTATTTATATACATATAATTATAGGTGTGGACTTTTATTTTATGTAGTTGTTTGATTTAAATTATCTAGAGAAGAGTCCACCTTACAAGATATTAATATAGAATTGACAACGCTACACTATATGTCTAATATTAAAAAAGTGAAAGTAAGAATATAAATTACAGATTTTTTACAAATTTGTCCGTTATCTCAACAAAGACAGCTGCACTGTTCACGCATCGTGACTTTTATTTTAAAATTTCGACTCGGTTGACTTCGGGACTATTCGTGACCGGAAATGACGCTGTTGTCGACACCGGCAGCTCCCCATTGCGGGTGATCTTCCTATACACTCCAGATAATCGTGACCGGACCGCGGTGCCGCTGTCATCATGGCTCTGTATGAATATGTCACCCAGGAGCAGCTCTGCGGCTTTGATAAATATAAGGTGAGGTTTGATTATCTGATATTTAACTTTGTATTATTCACACACAGCTAGTGCTAGTTAGGCTAAGATGCTAACAATGCTAATATTGACGGTATTGTACGGTTGTGTTAGCCGGTTAGCTTTTATACCCTCTGTTACATTTATCAAAACTCACTTTATACATACTATATATATTTTTCCAACATTTGTACCTATACATGTAGCGTGTACGTTCGGTCAAAGTTAGCTTAGAAGTGAAAAAGAATTGCCTGTCAGAAATTTGGGCTGGGTAGCGTCTAGTAGTGACTTACATCCAGGACTTGTTCTAAATACCAATTAGTTATATATATAGTGCACTAGGTAGGGCGTAGGGAGCCTTTATTTCAAGTGCTGTGAAGTGCGCGCGTGTAGGTTGCAAAGAGTCGTTTGGTAAAGAGCCGCGTTATGCCACGTTAATGTGGAGGTAAATCTCGATGTATTGATACATTGTGGAACGATATATTTTAGCGATTTCTTATGTGTTTATTTGTTTTTTAATTTTTATAAATGTATTTTTATTATTATTATTTGTATTATTGGAACGTAGCCCCCCCCCAAATCCATTACTTTTGAACATTAACAGTTTAAGTAGACATTATATATTGTACAATTACCTCTAAGTATTGTGGTTATATAACATTTTTTATTATTTAATCTTTGGTTTAAGAGTAGAATGTAGAGATGATGAGGAGAGAGAGAGAGAGAGAGAGAGAGAGAGAGTGCTGAATAAAGACTAAAGCCCTGCTGCATCTCTCTGTTTAGGTAGAAAATAATTGACGTTGCATTGTGGGTAATGTAGGGAACTGTTAACGAAAGTGAATGCAGACCGTAAACCTGTCAGAGAGATATGATTAAAGGAGCAGATGAGCTGCTTCTTTAAGAGAAGACAGGGCTGTGATTTCCTCGATAGATCATGTAGCAGGGTGTCTGTGTACCTTGGCATCTTCTCGTGTGTTTGGGGGTCATCATGCAACCGATCTTTACTCTGTTTGGAGCACATTAACATTGTGTGTGCAAGAATAAATATTCCTTTGGCCCAGTTGGCAGATTTTTCTGACCGAGGGCATTAATGTTGTGATCGGCATGTTATTATTCAGACTTTTCTAACTGTCTAAAAAAACATTTCAGAAGTGAAGTCACATGGCTTATATAACGTTCTGTATTCAATCTGAACCATCATATGCATAACAACTTCTAGTTTCACCTTATTCCTCTCTAATTACTTCTTTCTTTTCCCCTTATTGCTTTAATCCCATGTGATTTTGTTTCTTCTTTCCTCTCTCGGGGTATTGTTAGGTGACGGAAACTACTCAAAAAGCTAAAATTCCATAATCTGAGAAAAAAAATGTAAATGTACTTATAGCAAATCAACCAGAGCGTACTCGGTCCAAGCTACATTCATAAGATATGAACATGCTGCTTCTCATAATGATATATTAGGGTGTGAAGGGGTTTGGGGGGCGTGGAAGTGTGATGTGATGTGACAAGGCTAGAAAGTGTGATGTGATATATAACGTATGCTGATATATAACGCATGCAGGGATCTGCATTAGGATCTGTTCATCCTCCTGTAGAAGAGTTCATGAGTCCTTTATACTTCTCTTTATTTTTGCACATCTATCGTACAAACATTACATTTTCTTATTCGAATGGAAAGTTCCGCTGAATCACTAACGCCTTCCGCTCAATACATGCATTAGATCTGACACTATCGCTATAACTGGTAGCAATAATCTGGACATCTGAAGCATCATCGGAACAGAATTGATTTAGACATTCGGTTGGAACGTTCCGGAAATGTATGCTATATTAGATTAGGTTAAAATGCACCACTCTTTTACAGTCACATAGTGTGAGTAATGCGACTGTTTAAACCGAGAGACACACGGTGTGCTACTTTTCTGCTCTACACACCTGATTAAATTATTTAGTTTTTGAGTATAAGTATTTAATATTTATTTTTATTATAAGTATTTGAGTCAAGACTCGCTAAACCACCAGAACAACCACTGATTTCAAATTCTGTGTCTGGTCTAAGTATTTTACCTCAGAGGTGTGGCAGCAAATATGCAAAATATGACATTA
Organism: Tachysurus fulvidraco; assembly: GCF_022655615.1. Classification (NCBI taxonomy): domain Eukaryota; kingdom Metazoa; phylum Chordata; class Actinopteri; order Siluriformes; family Bagridae; genus Tachysurus; species Tachysurus fulvidraco. The sequence continues at coordinate 3,427,019 of NC_062540.1, forward strand.
TTTAGGTGTCAGGTAAGTAACGCACTGCTAATCTCACCATCTCAGGACATGGTGCTTTTTTGAGGTCTGTGTTGATCTGAATAGAGATGATGATGATTATCATTATGTTCATTGTAGCAAGACCGACATGGAATGGCTCCATAATACAGATTGTGGATGAGTGAGGGAGAGTGTGCGAAAGAGTGGGTGGGAGGGAGGGTGTGTGGGAGTGGGTGAGGGGGGAGGGTGTGTGGGTGGGGGGAGTAGGTGTGGGAGTGGGTGAGGGGGGAGAGTGGGTGTAGGAGAGGGAGTGTGCGAGGGAGGGAGTGGGGGGAGAGGGAGGGAGGGAGAGTGTGCGAGGGAGTGGGGGGGGGGTGTGTGAGGGAGTGGGAGAGTGTGTGGGTGAGGAGGGAGAGTGTGTGGGTGAGGAGGAAGAGTGTGCATGAGAGAGTGAGTGAGGGAAAGCGTGTGAGTGTGAGTATGCGAGTGTGTGAAGGAGAGCCTGTGAGTGCATGTGACAAAAATCCTCACTCCTGTTACTTCTGTTTTGTCCGTGCTCTCAGTACAGTGCTGTGGACACCAACCCACTCTCCATCTATATCATGCACCCCTTCTGGAACGCCATGGTGAAGGTGAGAAAGTCACATCATGCTTTCAGTCATCACTTTCACAACGACCAAAAATCTTTATATTGTTTATACCCAAAAAGGGCAAAGATTGTTTTTTTTTTCTTCTATGGACGTCCTCCTGGTTCAACACTGAAATGAAGAGAATTCGTTTTTTTTTGTTCTTCTGCTTTATTCTGTAGACAGCATTGGTTTAGACACCACAGAGGTCTTATTAAACGCTGTGTGTTTTAGCCGCGTTTGCCTTTCTCTCACTCTGTCTAATAAAATTCAAGGATGCAACTTTAATGAGTTCTCCACTTAGATCTTATTACAATTACAAGACAGACCACACCTAATACAAAAACAACAACCTCTCTCTCTCTCTCTCTCTCTCTCTCTCTCTCTCTCTCTCTCTCTCTCTCTCTCTCTCTCTCAGATCTTACCCACATGGCTGGCTCCTAACCTCATCACCTTCACTGGGTTCATGTTCCTTGTGCTGAACTTTGCCATCTTATCCTTCTATGACTTTGACTTTTACGCATCAGGTGAGTGTGTAATGTGTGCGCGCGCGTGTGTGTGTGTGAGTGAGTGAGTGTGTGAGAGAAGGAGATAGAAAGGGAGATGAGAGAGAGTTATCGTTATGAACTGCAGGTTATCATGACATAAGTTTAAAGTCTTCTCTCTCTATCTCTTTCTCTATCTCTCTCTCTCTCTCACACTTTATTTCCTAGTTTCAATTTTTTTTGACTCCTTTGTGTTTCAAGCTGGAACACGTCTACCTGTAGAACTGCATTAAAGTGTAACAACACCCTGTGAATCATCTGCTTATTAACATGAACACACAGTGCAAAATGTCCAACGCACCCTGGACCTTCTCACTCGACTTACGCAAGTCAATAGTTAACCGAACCCGTGTTTTGTGACTCATTCATATATATGTGTGTTTGTGTGTGTTTTAGCGGACGGTCATGCACACGTGCCAAGTTGGGTTTGGATAGCTGCAGGCCTCTTCAACTTCCTGGCATACACACTAGGTAAGTGTGAGAGAGAGAGCGCGCGTGTGTGTGAGAGAGAGAGAGAGAGAGAGAGAGAGAGAGAGCGTGAGAGGATTAGTTTTAATTAGTAGCAGCAGTGTGTAAATGTTGCGGTGTGGCAGTGTGACACATACATGTGATGACACTAACATTCACACTCAGCTCTCGAATGAATTTCCATCTCAGTAGTATGTCTGACTTTAAGAAATTAAGACGCTGAGCAGTGTTGTAATGTAACGAAGTAAAAATACTTCGCTACCGTTCGCTTAAGTAAAAATTTCAGGTATCTACTTTACTTCGCTATTTAAATTTATGTCAACTTTCACTTTTACTCCACTACATTTCCTAGATAAAATGTATACTTTTATTCCACTATATTTCCTAGATAAAATGTATACTTTTATTCCACTATATTTCCAATACGCATCTTCGTTACTCGTTACTACAAAATAAAATCATAAGACATGAGTGTGACTGCAATAAGGGAGGTTTGGCGAATCGCTGCTCCTAGAGTGTCACTGCACGTCCGCATGCACGCTCTACGGAGAAGCACAGGTACGCGCAGCGTGCACGCGCAGTCAGAGCTGGAGGCGTTTATCTATAACGGCGGCAACCAAAAGCAGTGAAATGTCACTATTCTTATTACCAGAGTTGATAACACAAACAAAATATTAATGCAATATCAGTACTAAATAAAAATAACTATTGATTTGGTTTTTGTCTTGTGAATATTAGTTTATCAATGACTGCATTCATCGGACACACTGTTTGTAGAGAATGCACACATACATGAACTGATTTGATTCAAGACTGGCATCATTACATCATGCATAAAATTTTGGTGTCCACTTTTGCCATTTAATATTACCATAACTTTTGGCTTACTATGTAGTCATATAATATATAATATAAAACTCGTCTTGTTTTAAATTCTCACTGAGGGCTAAAACCCCTTATGCCTACCAAAAATCACTGAAATATTACTTTTTACTTTTACTTCAAATACTTAAGTACATTAAATATCAGAAAATGACTTTTGATTCGTAAGTACAGTAAATATCAGATACTTTAAGACTTTTACTTGAGTAATATTCTAAAAGGTGACTTTCACTTCTACCAAAGTCTTTTTCTAGTACTTTTACTCAAGTATTGCTTTCTAGTACTTTATACAACACTGACGCTGAGGAGTTCTGTTGTAGGAAACTCATCAACAGCAGGGTGTTGTGATGTGGGCAAGACTGTGGATAAGTGTGTGTGTGTGTGTGTGTGTGTAGACGGTGTAGATGGAAAGCAGGCTCGCAGGACAGACTCGAGCACTCCTCTGGGTGAACTGTTTGACCACGGCTTAGACAGCTGGGCGTGTGTGTTCTTCGTGAGCTCCATATACTCTGTGTTCGGGCGCGGTGAGAGCGGAGTCAGCGTGCTCACACTCTACGGACTGCTCTGGGTCGTCCTCTTCTCTTTCATCCTCTCACACTGGGAGAAATACAACACCGGCGTGCTCTTCCTGCCCTGGGGCTACGACATCAGCCAAGTGGTAAGAGATGATCGTCTACAGCAAACACACACACGCGCACACACACAAATACACACTAAATTGCAAAGGAACTCAGCGAGTCACGAGCATACAGGTTAAGGTGTAGAGGAGTCAGTGCTTTAGGCAGATTCAAGAGGAGCTGTTTGCTTGCACAACGCAGAGGTTTTATGATGTGATTCCCTGATATGATTATTCTTATTTGATTCCCCTGTGTTGATTCCCTTCATGCGATTCCCCTCATGTCAATTTCTGATGTGATTTTCTTTCTCCATCATTTGTAATGGTGATGTGATCCAACCATATGATTCCCTAATATGATTCCCTGATGTAATTCAGTAGTGAATAAGACATTATATTATTTCACACATTAATAATGTATCATTGTGTATTGTGACCTTTCCCCCCCCCCAATACATCTATTAGACAATCTCTATCGTGTACATCATCACAGCTGTGGTCGGGGTGGAGACGTGGTATAAGCCACTGATCTGGAACATTCTCTACAGGGACATCTTCGTCGTCATGATCCTGGGTGAGAGTCTTGTGCTTGTCAGTTCAAGCTTGGTTTGTGCTTTCTTTAACATGATTCCACTTTGTTCAGATCTCACTGGTCAGATTTATTTTCTTGCTAAGGCTAAGGATTTACTATAAGGGCTTTAGAAGTGCCAGAGCTTTATAAAGTCTCATCGTTGCCTGCCTTACAGGTTGTCTGTTTGCCGTAACGCTACCAATGAGCCTTTACAACGTCTTTAAGTAAGTGTCGCTCCTTTGAATCAGTTTTTATTGGTCTTGGCCTTATGGGTTTTTTTTCTGTTTTTTCTTCAAGCTAAAAGTATATCCAATTAATGGCTAAAGGTTTGGTTCGTCCACCCTTAAAAGCGTCGAAAAATATCTTCTGCGATGTGATTTCTGTTATTTCAGTGTCTGCTGTGTAAATAACAGTGTTTACAGAAAGTGATGATGATTTCGTACAGGGCGTACCGCAGTAACACGCTGAAGCATAGCTCTGTGTACGAGGCCTTCCTGCCCTTCTTCTCGCCCGTACTCCTCTTCATCCTCGCCACACTGTGGGTCTTCCTGTCTCCCAGCAACGTCCTAGAGCTGCAGCCTCGACTCTTTTTCCTGATGGTCGGAACAGCCTTCGCCAACGTTACTGTGAGTACAACACACACACACATACACACACACACAGCATTGTTTCCCTGGTATGCCTAAAGTCGCCATATACACAAGGGACCTCTTGTGTTGTGTGTCTGCAGCTTTCTGTCTGTCTCTTTGTCTTCTTCTCTCGCTGCATCGCAACCTTAATAACATTTTATCGGCATGAATGCGACCTCATATTATCAGATATTCAGGGAATTTCTAGAATAAGAACGTTATAATAACGAGAAATGTAATTGATCGGCGTAATTGTAGTCCTTTCTTTTAGTGCCTCTTCTCTTTTTGCCCCGTCTTGATGGAGCAAAATTGTTGACTGTTGCTGTTAACGTTTAATTGCTATTCCCCATGATGCATTGCTTCTACAATACCCATGTGTTCAGGTGCTCTCTGCTAAACATAATAAACATACAAAGCTGCAGTTATGTTGATCTCTCACATACTTTTCTCTCTCTCTCACCCCCCCCTCACTCTCACTCTCTCACTCTATCTCTCTCTCTCGCTCTCAGTGCAAGCTGATCGTGTGTCAGATGAGTAACACACGCTGCCAGCCTCTGAGCTGGATGTTGTTGCCGATGGTGTTGGTGGTGTTTCTGGTGATCTCTGGAGTGGTGCAGCAAAGTGAGACAGTTCTGTTGTACGTCTGGGCAGCTGTAGTCATCCTCGCACACATACACTACGGAGTTTCAGTCGTGCGTATACACACACACACACACACACGTATGCAAATACACTGTTACCGAGCTTGAGTAACTTCTTGAGTAACTTCTCTTTTGTTCGTCTGTAGGTGAGACAGCTGAGCGGTCACTTTAAGATCTATGCGTTCTCGTTGAAGAAGCTCAGATCGGACTGACAGGAGGAGGAGAAGATCGGCCTGACGGCGGCGGAGGTCTAAATAGTCGGAGCGTCCTTCTCGTCCACCGCCAAGACACACCTCAAACCAGGAAACCAAAAGCTGCTGACCGAACACGCCTTCTCTCACCCGAACACGCAGGACATAGGAATGTAGGAAGACTCTTATTCCTCCTCGTCCTAAGTGGAGCTGCGTTACGGGATCAGCTGCGGGCGGTTTGGCTTCTTTAGCGTCCGCTGAGCAGATTCGCTTGTTTCCTACGGAAATGCACTTTCTGCCAAGATACAGGAGCCTGGAATGATTAACACACATCCACATGCTTAAACCTTACTCCATAAACACACACACATTCACATGCAACAACCTACCAGGTGTTAACATGTAACACATGAATGTTTTGTACATTTTTGTCTTGGGCCATTTTATTTGGATTTATTTCTGGCTTTTTTTTATTGAAGTCTCAAAAAGAAAAAGAAAAGGTGACTTTTTCTAATTTATGGCATTACAGGAGCATAGTGCAGATGAAGTGGACAGTTGAATATAGCAGACTTTATTTTTGGAGGTATTCTAGGTTAGATTTTTACTTTCCTGTGGTGTTCTTATCGGACCTCCGAGCGTCAGGCGGAGCATCAGCTGTAATAAACCACTCACGGACCTCAGAAGCTCCTTCGATGATCAACACGTGGTTTTATGGGGCCTGACCTTTCACCACTGCAACCCCACCCAATTTCAGCTTAATTTTTTTTCCTTTACCTTTTTTACGTTGGTGATGGTGTGTCAGTGTGCCGATTTTCCTTTTTTTCCTTTTAACTAGTCAGCTTTTATTGAGTTTATTTGCGCTTAAATGAAGAGTGCGTTTCAAAGCCTACCCAGGAGAGGGCGCACTCGGAGTGAGCGAGTGGCACCTCGCTCCGTTCTCTAAACGCAATAAAAGCGCTAGTCATCTCTCGTCAGTTCTTTCCCTTTTTTCTGGTCTTTAGCTTTTTTATTATTATAATTACAAGTTTGACTCCAGCTTTCATAAACGTACAAAGTGTCAGTGTGTGTGTACTGTAGTGTGTGTGTACTGTAGTATGCGTGCAAGTGTGTGTGTATACCAGTGTGTGTGTGCATGCCAGTGTGTGTGTGTGTACTGTAGTATGCGTGCCAGTGTGTGTGCGTGCCAGTGTGTGTGTGTGCGTGCCAGTGTGTGTGTGTGCGTGCCAGTGTGTGTGTGTGCGTGCCAGTGTGTGTGTGTGCGTGCCAGTGTGTGTGTGTGCGTGCCAGTGTGTGTGTGTGTGTGCGTGCCAGTGTGCCTGTGTGCGCGCGCCTGTGTGTGCGCGCGCCTGTGTGTGCGCGTGCCTGTGTGTGCGCGTGCGTGTGTGTGTATATGCCTGTGTGTGTGTATATATATGTGTGTGTGTGTGTGTGTATATGCCTGTGTGTGTGTGTGTGTGTGTGTGTATGTATATGCATGTGTGTGTATGCCTCTGTGTGTGTGTGTGTGTATGCCTGTGTGTGTGTCAGTGTGTGTGTGAGCATCTTGTTAACTCTGGACACTTCATGATACTGTCACCATAGGATCAGGGTCAGTCTGTGAAATCCATAAGTTAATACTTGATGTTGATGATGTAATATAGTGTATTATCACAAAAGCTACTGTTCTAATCATTTTTTTAATAAAATCAAATTTATGAGATCCTCCAGGGGGCGTGGCCTCGAAACATGACATTGACGGTAACCTTGTCTCCCACTGGCGTGCAAATGCAAACGGACTGCGGAAAAACTCGTTCCTTCAAAACGCTGAACCCTGATTCTTTAGGGCGTTTATGATGAAATAGTTGCGTTTCTGTGTGTCGTGTTGACCGTGTAACAGCTACACGGCTATTTCATAAACAATTTTGCACAAGGTCAGTACCTGATGTATATCAGGCTTTTTATTTTACTGTATTTTATTTTTCTATTTTAGACACCGTTTTTTTTAAATGGTGCTCTAATGTCAGGTTTCAGGAAGCGAGCCAATGCGTTTAAAGGAGAACTCTAGTGTGTTTTCAGTTTCATATCTATGTCGATGTAGCGTATGCGGGATTTTTTTCTAATTAACTTAAATAATAAAATTTTCCTGTTTTGCTAAAAGCAGAAAAAAGACTAATCACATCTAGGTGCAGATGTTGAATTTCATTGAAAATGTATTCAAAATAGTAAACTAGCATGAAATGAAAACTAGCAAGGAAAGTTTTTAAATTTAATAGATTTTTTAATTTAAGTTAAATTACTATGTGCTTTCGGTTTTGGTCCATGATACGCACACATACGCTACAGGTGCATCAGATGGACATTAAGAAGAAGAAGTTTGCTCGAATATTCCTTTAATGGTTGTGCTAGTTGTTAGCCTGCTTTTATTACGCTGTATTACTGAAACCTCTGAGCAGGACAGGTTACTGTATATTGTGTACTCTGATGTAAAGCTAGCGCCGTCAGTGCTGTCGCCTGCTGGTGACTTAAGTTTCAGGATCGTCCCTTAAAAATGTGATCTTTCTTTGTTTCTAACTGGATCGGAGAGCACCAGAGAGATTTTTTTTTAACTGATAAAAAATAATCTCATATCTTTACTGTGTGTTTTGTAAGTGGATAATCAGATTGTTTCATTTTTTTGTGTGTTTTTGTTTTGTTCGTTTGTTAACTTAAGCAAACTGCTCACTATGACCACTAAATCATTGGTGTGATGAAATGCAGATGTATTGTATTGTTCCCTACATTTGCAAAGCACTATTAAATGAAAAAAGATCCTCAAACGTGGTTGTTATATTTTCTTTGTTATGACTGTACAGGTTTAACCTCACGAAGGAAACTACTGGCTGATCACCATGTACTTGTGATGGCAGACAGAATATCCATAATGTACCTCACTCACCTCAAGACCTCATTACAGACACAATAATTGTTTTATTGCTTGCACTTGAATCAAAAGTGAATCTAAAGACTAAAAGACAATAGATAAAAAGAAAAGAACAAAACAAATTAAAATATACTGGTGAATCTTAGATATGATACAGCAGATTTTAATATCTTTTTTTTAAGTGAGCTGATTCATTTGAATCACCAATAAGAGCCGATTCTTTCGTCTGTCAAAAAGTTCATTGACATTTTGAATATATATGTTGACTCTTAAAACTCAGAAACCGTTCCTTTTTTTCAATACCAGACAAGAGATTTATTTATTATTACAAAAGTTCGGCTCTTTTAATTTTTTAAATGTGCCCTTTTCCCCCTCTAAATCGACTCCTTCAATCGACTCCCAAACGATTCATTTTTTCCTAAATCATACAATTAGAGTCGAATTTTTGAAGCCACTAAACGACTCGGTGCCCTTAAAACCTTCTTTACTAACGGCTAAATCAGCAATTCTTTGTAAATGCGGATTGAATAATACACGGATTACGTGGAGCTTCATCGTTATTCGGAAATCTGATAAATGCGATTCGTCAATGCTTAAAATCTTCACCTGAAAGAGTCGACTCAAAGAATCGAGTGTGTTCGGGAACGACACACTGAAATTATACTTCCAAAAGCGAGCTGAAATTACACACGAAACCTGTTCGGAATGCTTAAAAAAAGTAACTTTATGGTTTTTAGTCTAAATTAGTTTTTCCCCCAAAAAAAAACCCCACCATAAATGTCTTAAAGTTAAAGGCTTTTTATACCTTATATACACAACAGGATATATTTTAAACACGAATAGATTATTTTTTTTACAATAATGTTATCATTTTGCTTACTAAATAATGATACGCCTTTATTTTGACATCCTGACAAATTGCTGTATTCGCTCACGGTCAGATTGCGTACTAGCGTCCTAAATAGTGTGGGGAATCCAGTTACACCGCATTAAGTACCCATAGACTCTATGGTGGCGATTGCGTCCTATTTTACATACTAATTAGTAGGCTAGTATGTTAGTATGTAGCGCGCGCGCCACACACAGCATCCGAAGCATCAGTGAAGCAGCGGTGAGGATGAGCATGATGCTAACAGATGTCGAACATCTTAGCAACAGAATGCGTTTTTAGCAAGATTTAGTATGACAACCTGCTTAAAATACACGTTTGATCCTGAATTTCATCTCCTGGTGGGTTTTTTTTATTTGTATGTGTGTGATAACGCTTAAACCGATAAACTGATTAGCTCGTTAGCTAGCAATGTTATTAATAACCAGGTAGCTAAATAATGCTAATGTTAGTCATTCGTTTCGGTTGACAAGTTGTGTTTTTTTTTTTTAACACAAGGTCAAAGATTTCAGTCAGTGCTTGTTAGACTGACTGTAAGTCCGTATTTTTTTTTATTAAACTTCAAACATTGTAAGTAAATATTAATTTTTAAAAAATCTTTATATTCTTTGCTAATCTGTAATGTTACATTAACTAGCTTTAACTAGCTTAAATCTTGTACTAACTGCTGTTCAGTGAGCGTGTCACGGTGGACGAATACCAAATACGCACTTATTCCCTATATAGGTGCCCTATCTAGGGAATCGTGTACTAGTTTACTACGACATATCTAGTGCCCCATATTTGCATTTGGAGTTCAGCCAATTGCAGCTTACCTTCGCTTATGTTAATCAGTATGTTCTTCAGTGATACACATCCAGGCTGCTAACCTTGATCTTTGGTTTGTTCCTGTCTGTTCCAGCCTGGAATCTGTGGTTAAACTCACGACGATGCTGTGCTCGAAGCTTCGGTTCGTGCTGATCCTCTGCATCCTTTTGGCTGGAGCTCAGGGAGACAGTGAAGATTTTGACCCCTACAAGATCCTGGGAGTCACCAAGAGTGCAAGTCAGGCCGAAGTCAAGAAGGTCTACAAACGCCTCGCTAAAGAATGGTAATGTTTCATTTTAGACCACACCGAGTCCTGACGGTCCATGTTTGTGCTCCGTTAAAGCTCCAGATGCACCTGAACTGAACCATGAATGTTCATGATGTTAGATCTGAAGGCTGACGTGAAATATCTAACATCAACTTGACAGTGACTTTATTAGGATTGAGCAGTGCTTTATATTAAAAGGTCTCCTCAATGACATAAGAACGATGTGGTTTATTACACTATTACACACCCACACACACACACACACACACCAGAAATACAAGCTGCTCCTGCTAAGATTGCTTGCGTCAGATGTTTTGGATGCGAAAGGAACTCTAACTGAACGTGCCCTGATTTTCTGATGAAAAATAATTTAAAAAAGAATGAAAAAAAAACCCTGTTATATTAGTCTTGTATAATCATATTTGTTTTTGTTATTTGTTGTTGCCAGGCATCCAGACAAAAACAAGAGCCCAGAAGCAGAAGACATGTTCATTAAGATTACCAAATCCTATGAGGTATCTTAGACCGTTTTGCCGGCTTTGCGTTTTATTACTCACAAATTCCAAATGATTATCTCTCTTAGTGTGTGTGTGTATGTGTTTGTTTGTGTGTGGGTTTGGTGTCATTGTTCAGATTTTATCTAATGAAGAAAAAAGAGCCAATTACGATCGATACAAGCAGACCAACTCCCAGCCTTATGGGCCTCATGGCTTCCGTCACTTCCACAACAACTTTTACTTCGACGAGTCCTTCTTCAACTTCCCCTTTAACAGCAAGGGCAGCCGTGATTCTACCGATAGCAAGTACACGCTGCACTACAACCAGTATGTCAACGAAGTCGTACCTGACAGCTTCAGAAGACCGTATCTGATCAAGATCACCTCAGACTGGTGCTTCAGCTGCGTCCAAATGGATCCCGTGTGGTGGGAGGCGGTGCATGAGCTCGAGCCTCTCGGTAAGGCCCGAGCACTACGACATCAACCGCACTTGTTCTGTCACCACTTGGAAACTAGGACATGGTATCCGTTCTGTCCCTTGTGTTGACACTCTGTCCTTTTCATTTGTAGGTGTAGGAATAGGCGTGGTCGACGTCGGCTATGAGAGACGCCTGGCGAATCATCTGGGCGCTCACCGAACTCCGTCTATACTCGGCGTCATCAACGGAAAAGTGGCTTTCTTTAACTACGCTCTGGCCAAGGAGCACCTCATGCAGTTTGTAGAGGACCTGCTCCCTCAGAGACTGGTGGAGAAAGTAAGCTCTGGACTTCACCCTGCTTTTCTTCATGTTTACTATCATAGAGGCTTGTTCAGTTTTGAGATAAGAGATTTTAGTTGGAAAATTTCAGGACGTTTTACTTTTCAGGAAATTTAGGCAAATAATAATCTTTCCATAAAGCTTCTTCTTATCTGTAGACTGATTTGAGAGGTACTAAATCCTCTGTATTTGTTCCTTAGGTCACTGACCGGAATGACCGCGACTTCCTAAAGAGCTGGTATGATGTTAACAAGCCCCACATTCTGCTTTTTGACCAAGTGCCTGCGGTTCCTCTGCTGTATAAGGTACAGGGGTTTATATTAGGACGTTAGGTGCAGTTCGGTTGCTGAGTGTGTGAGTAATAATGTAACAATGTGTTGACTGTAAGCCGTTTCTCTACAGCTGACTGCGTTTGCCTATAAGGACTATGTCCAGTTTGGTTACGTGGACCAGGGTCTGTCTGAGACGGCCAACTTACTCAAGCAGTACAACATCAACACTTACGCTCCAACTATGCTGGTCTTCAAGGAGAACACGGATAAACCGGCCGACATTATCCAGGTCGATTTTTCACTACGAAGTAATGCAAACCTGTTGTATAAATAATGTGTAAAACACAAAGCATGCAGATACAGGAAATTAATCGGTGTTGGTGTTTATGTGGCATAAGGATCGTTTTTTTTTTTTTTCTTTCATTAAACAGGCTAAAGGGATGAAAAAACAAATAATCGACGAATTCATCTCCAACAACAAATTTCTTCTTGCCCCTCGTCTTGTGAATCAGAAGGTCTTTAACGAGCTTTGCCCCATCAAGCAGTTCCACCGGCGCAGAAAGTAAGCTTTAATCCATCGTGTCATTTGTAAGGTTTGATGATTTGTCAGAGGAAGTAGACTGCTAGTGATTGTAAGCTCTTGTGAAGACTAAAGAACTTTCATTTGTTGTTGTATTACTGTTCTCTCTGTAGGTACTGTGTTCTTCTCATCACTGGGGAGGAGGAAGTCTTCGCCCCAGGAAACAAAGCTTTCTTGTCTTTGGCCTCGGCGAACACTGAGGAGGTTGTCCGCTTCGCGTATGTGTACCAACGCCAGCAGCAGCCTCTGTGTGCTGCGCTGCTGAAGAACAGAGACACTCCACCACAAGTACATGCTCACTGCACCACAGCGAACAAACAAAAACACAGAGCCAAAACAAAACAGCTTCATAAGTTCATGACAGAAAATGCATTAAGTAGAAATGAGAGATTGTAACAAAGTAATTGTGTGTGTGTGTGTGTGTGTGTGTGTGTGTGTGTGTGTGTGTGTTTAGGTGGTGATCCTAGAGCGGCGTAACGGGGCCGGTAAAGTTCTCTACAAGCCCTTCCAGGGTGGCTGGAACGGCAGTGAGGAGGACAAACACAGGCTGCTGGAGGAGCTGGAGCGGCTGCGGAAAGACCCCTCCATTCTTACCCACGATGCCTTTCTGCCTGAACTCAATAATGAGTTCGCCTCAGTCAGTCGCTTTAAAACCTCCCTCTTTTATTAGATTTGCTTTAAATGGGAAATTGGCCTTGGCGTATCTCACGCTCTCTCCAGACAGGACGAGTTCATATTTTACGGTTCCGGTTCAAATATATCTATTTGTCTTATTGCAGATGTTTTTAATCAGGTGGATTTATTCAGCGTTCGACTATTTGTCTGAAATTATCGACGATGTTCTCCACAATAATTGGTAAGTAGAAAACCCGAATAATAACGTAATCTTATATTTAAAAAAAAAAGGACCCGTTATTAGCGTTCTCATTATTACAGGCGTGAAATGATGCCTCTGCTGTCTCTGATATTCTCGGCACTGTTCATCCTGTTCGGCACAGTGATCATCCAGGCTTTCAGGTGCGACTCGGTCCGTTTACATCCTTTGTCAGCGATTTTGAAACGAGTGTGTGGACTTAAGTGTGTTTTTCTTTGAACACGGTTTCAGCGATTCTGGTGAGGAGAAACCGATAAAACCAAAAGCAAAAGAAGCAGCAAACACCCAGAATGGCTCACCAAGCACTGCCAACACTTCCAGGTACCTCCCATGTTCATTTGTGAACGAATAGCTTCGTTTAAATAGCTTCGTTCTCAGAAATTGCTTCTATGAGCCCTCTAAGACTTGTTAAAACCCTGTATTCCGAGCAGCCGCCCACCAAAGAAGAACTTCGTGGAGGTGACCGAGTTAACGGACATCACTTACATCAGTAATTTAGTGAAGCTGAGACCAGGCCACATCAACGTGGTGCTGGTGCTTACAGACGCAACCAAAAACGTTCTGCTCAGCAAGTTTGCCAAAGAGGTTTACTCCTTCACTGGGTTAGTCTTTACATGTACTTCGTTCAGTATTTCATTCCGTTATATTCATGATATTGTACAGCACAATCAGGTAAAAAGTTTAGTTTATGCTTGCTTTATTATTTTAGAGGTATATTGTACAGTGTTTGACCTACTGACCCCACGTCTTCTCCAGGAGCCAGACGCTGCATTTTTCCTTCCTGAATGTGGACAAGCACAACGAGTGGATGTCCACCCTGCTGGAATACGCACAAGACGCCATGCAGCTGGAGGCAGACGAGGAGGAAGAGGCCAGCAACCGCAAGACGGACTACACGGGATACGTGCTGGCTCTCAACGGTCATAAGAAGTACCTGTGTCTGTTCAAGCCAGTGTACACGGGCGAGGACGCTAACAGCAGGCCAGAGGAGGAGGCAGGGAGCTCCAGATCCAGGTCAAGCTCCAGAGATGAACACCAGCATAGGAAAGGAGGGGCACGCTCGCGCTCCACCACTCTCCACATCCACCACAAACTGGACCGCCTGGGCCTGTGGATGGAGCGGCTGATGGAGGGAACCCTACCTCGCTACTACATCCCAGCCTGGCCAGGCCTGGACAAGATCACGGTCAATAAGTAGAGCTGGGAATCGTTGCACGTGTCGAACAGAGACAGCGTTGGTTCTTTTGGGAACAGTTTCACGTTGCTCCAATTGTGGTGTGACTCTGGGTGGCGCTGTAGGTAGACTTCATGACCTCAGAGCTCAGACTTTAACCTTACACAGATGCTGTAAATGACCCGAGTCTAACAGTAGCTCCATTAAACCATGATGCTGCACCATAACTACAGAATGCTGCGCTGGCTCCATTAATACATGACCAAAATGATGCAACACCAGGAAAAGTCCTCTCTGAACAAATCCTGAGTTAAAACAGCTGTCATCGATGCTAGAGGTTTCCTGTATTACCCACAATGCCGCTGGACTACCTGCTTATAACGGTTCATGAAATGCTTAAACACTAGTAGTGAACATCGCTGGAACGTGTCGATTGGGAAAATAAGCTCTTGTCGATTTATTTATTTATTTCAGAACTAACAGTGTTACGTTATCCCTTATGTTTTGGGATCGTTAAAAGTGGAGTCTAGAATAAAACACTGTTGTAACTGCTACGCCAGCAATAACAGTGTCTTTCTGTGACTTCAGCGCAGAACCCAAATCATACATATTGTGTTTCAGGGTGGAGATTTCCTTAAGATGTGAACTGAAAGCTTTCTGTAGTCGGCAAATGCCTTTAACACACACACACACACACACACACACACACCTTTGGGGCGAAGCCGTGGATTTCAGTAGCTATAAGGCTTTACCTGATCCTCCGCACACTACAGTCACTTTCACCTGGTAAATGTAGCATGAACTTTATAAAAAAAAAAAAAAAAGAGTAAGAAGGCTCTTATTTTTTAAACTTTTTTTTTTATTTAAACACGTGAAACAGTAATTGTTACTATATCTAATGAGTATATCAGTATTAAACATACACACACACTATATATATATATATGTATATATATGTGTGTGTGTGTGTGTGTGTCCATTCTATCCTGAACAGAAGGATCTAGAAAACAGTGTCTTGCTTGTGCAATAAGACGAATTTGCCTTGAACCCGTTTCGTTCCATGTGAATTATCCCTGCTGTATTTTGCGTTCCTGACTGCATCGGGGCATTTAGCATGGAGTCAGATGTTCCTTATCCAGTAATATTAACTCCTTGTTATTCCTGTTCTATAAGAAAGATTCCACGATAGTATTATATATTTTCCTTTCAGGCAGGACACACTATAGCATTTAGCACGGCGAGTGTGTACGAGAAACTCCCAGTGCTCGATAGCTGATTAAAAACAAGCTGCCTAGCTTGACTATAGTATTCATAACCTGTCCTTCTTCACCTTTAGGAAACTTCGTAGCTGCTTCTGTGCCTTTTTTCCCGTTGTCGGACATCTCCTTTCCGTGGAACGAGCTTTGGATGATTTTTTTTTTTTACAGCATGATAATCCAAATCCAGTCTTCCATCCCAGAAAAGTTTTTAGCTACCACAGGGCTACCAGACAGATGCATTATTATCTCACCAATGTGCTGTTCAGTGGTCATTAACGTGTACACTGCTGTTATTTAGAGATTATCGGATCTGTGTTGCCGTGATGTAAATAAGCTCATTTCTGTCATGTGTTTAACGTTTATTCGTCACGATTTGACGAGTAATATCTGTAAAGTCCATGTGTATATCTGCTTGGTAGGGTTAATAGAATAGAATAAAGTTTATGTGGCCTGTTTTATTTATTGTAAAAAAAAAAAAAAATTCTGAAATGTAGAGCTTATCAGAAAAAAAATTAAAACATTGAATTTTATTTCCATAACTGATGTGTACCGATGTATCTTTTTTTATTATTTAAATGTTTTTTTTTTTTTAATAATTTTATTATATAATTTATTTATTTTTGTAAATTGTTTTAAAAATGAAACCACTCCTTAAAAAAAGTAAGAAGGGAAAAATAACAGAAAAGCAAGAAATACGATGAGAGAAATGAACATTTGAAATAAAAATCAGTGATGAAAATGCTTGATAAGCTGGAAAATAAAACCTGCTGTAGTTTATAGACTTAAAAATAGACGAGATAAGATAAGGACAACACAGACGGAGAGACGTTTAGAAAGACTTTCATTTTAAAGCGTTTCTTCTTCATTAGTAGTGTTTTGTCTTGGGAAGGACGCAAAGCATTTCGAAGAGCAGGTTGGCTGCAGTCAGTGCAGTGTTTCCTGTAAACGTTAAAAGACAAAATAGATCAGAATAACGTATCGGAGCTCTTGGCTGTTAGTCTGAAATATCCGGGACGTGTGTTACCTGTAGTGTCGTACGGTGGGGAAACTTCCACCAAGTCACAGCCGACAAGATTCAACCCTCTGCTGCCACGAATGATCTCCAGTCCCTAAACACACACACAAAAAATTTGACCAAACAGATTTGAGATCAGATTTAACAAGGTCGGCTTTAAAGCTTATACGTTATACTTCGTGATTCATTTTATCATATAATTTAATATACAGCCGATAATTACACCAGAGCACCCATATGGGGTCAGAATTGTTTTGTTATTCTGATTAAATACACTATGATCCACAAATAAATCTAAAGAGTTTCACAAATATTTTTACAAGTTTCACAAAAAGAAATGAAATTCACAAATAAATAAAATGGGATTTGCAAATTAAAAAAAATATTTATAAATTGTATTTATTTGCGAATTGCTTCCTGCTCATTTGTGAATCGCGTTCTGTGCATTTGTGGATTTGAAACATTTCTAACGTCAAGACGTGCACAAGAATCCACAAATAGGTGGACTCCGCCCACCGTCTACTCCAGCCAATCACGTTCTGATTTACTCGCTCTTCACACTACCCCTGGACCCATTGATGATGCTGAAATCGTTTCCAAAGAAAGCAGAATTGAACTAACCCTTAGTGCTGGCTACAATCCATACAGGGTTACCAGATTGGGCTCGAATCTGCGACAAATGTTTTTTATTTGTTTTTTTTTTAATCGTATTTTGCAGTACATATTACACTGTGATAGTGCGAGTAAATCAGAACGTGATTGGTTTGAGGTAGACCGTGCCACGATTGGTCAGCGCCACGAAACGTTGTCCATTGGCTGGAGTAGACGGTGGGCGGAGTCCACCTATTTGTGGATTCTTGTGCACGTCTTGACGTTAGAAATGTTTCAAATCCACAAATGCACAGAACGCGATTCACAAATGAGCAGGAAGCAATTCGCAAATAAATACAATTTATAAATATTTTTTTTATTTGCAAATCCCATTTTATATATTTGTGAATTTCATTTCTTTTTGTGAAACTTGTAAAAATATTTGTGAAACTCTTTATATTTATTTGTGGATCATAGTGTATTTAATCAGAATAACGAAACAATTCTGACCCCATACACCCAGGAATCCAAAATATCAGAATAATCATCCAACTCCTGCTTCGTCCAATCAGAAATACTCAGAAGTCTGCATGATGTGACCACAAAAACATGTACCGCGATTACCTGCATAGGTGTGAGGCCGGCGATCTCAGGTGTTCCAGTGCCAGGGGCGTAGGCAGGATCTAAAGAGTCGATATCGAAGCTGAGGTACACGGGCCCTTTACCCATCTGAGCCCGAACCTCGGTCATGAGCGGCACTAGAGATTTGTACCAACACTCCTCTGCCCGGACCACCCGGAAACCCTGGAGAGGAGATTTCCTGTTATCAGCATGCACACTTCAGAGACATGAAAGAACAACAAGGCTCTCTCTCTTGGTCTCTCTCTTTTTCTCTCTCTCTCTGTCTCCCTCGCTCTCTGTCTGTCTGTCTGTCTCTCTCTCTCTGTCTGTCTCTTCTGCTTTTTCTCTCTCTCTCTCTCTGTCTCTCTCTCTCTCCCCCCCCCCCCTCTCTAACACACCCACACACACCCTGGTGGCTCGGTGGACTTATGTCATATCATTAATCATTTATTGGAGTCAGACCTGTTCTCTGCTCCAGGAGTAGGAGTCAGGTGTATAACCGGTTCCTCGGAGGCCGATCTGAACCACGCGTTTACAGTCGAGCAGCCCTTCCTCCACACAGCGTCTGAACGGTGTGCCGTGAGTGATCTTCGACCCCAGGGTCACGTCGCCCGTGTCAGCATGAGCGTCCACGTGAATCAGACCCACCGGTCCGTGTCTGATAGAAATAAATCGATATCAATGGATTATGCTTTTCACAAAGGAACACAACTAACGATAAACATTGCATTGTTTTCTGCTCTACCTTTCTGCCACAGCCTGGAGAATCGGGTACGCAATCGTGTGATCTCCCCCTGGGAAAGCAAACAGAGTCATTAATCCTGTGTACAAGTTCAAGTTCCACAAACATCGTACATTTTAACATGACACTGATTTCGCTGAGTGGACCTTTTGATAAAATATATACAAAAGGTTAATCATTATAGAACAAGCATCAGAGCTGCAGACAGTCAGTCTAGAACACGTCGAATGAAGTTATCCGTTATGTCATCTCTTTGAATTTTAGTTAAAAATACGCTTCATTCTTTAATCTCTCATCGCACAGAAACTCACCCAGCGTAAGCGGTATGCAGCCAGTAGCCACCACTTTGCGATACGTCTCACGAATCCGCTTACAGGCGTCCTTTAGGTCATACAGGTTCACGTTGACGTCGCCGATATCCGCCACCATCATGGACTCCCAGGGCGCAGCTCCTGTGGCAGAGTAGGACCTGAGCATGACCGATTCTGCTCGGATTTGCCGAGGGCCAAACCTACAACAGAACAATTCAATTTAATCACATTTGGGGCATTATTTAGAGGTCCGGCTGATATTTAGCCTCACCTCCTGGTCTTGCTGGTGTTGAACCCTTTGGGTGCTGAAAACGATCATCATCATTGGGCTCACTGCCTTGACACTGAAAAGCATCAATGCAATAACAATGCCGAACCTGAACGAGACTGCTTTTTGGGCTTTTTATCAGCCTGAGGTATCTAATATAGCTGTCAGCGTCAGTTCAGGCAGGCCACATAGTCAGGCTCGGCTATCAGCTGATGTCAATTTTCTAACCCCGCCCATCAGCTGATCTGATTCCTAAGCGCGCTATTGGTCCCTTTCGAAAAGGGCACCCTATTTAAATGCTTTTCTCAGTCGGTCTGCTTGGCTGCTTTCTCTGCACTGCTGCAAACAGACAGGTCCTTCTGTAACATGCATCTCGATAACAGACGAGTGTCTCTTCCTCCTGGGCATAGGTTAGAGATATATATGCCGCTTCTACATGGTTAACCTCATGTTCATGTAAATACAAAAGTTAGTTACATGTGGAAAGGCTTAGGTAAATATACAGTGGACTTTAAGCTGAAGTTTAAAGGGAAATACGACTTGGACGTTTTCAGTATTTGGGCACACGAGCACGAAATTATTCCAACAAAAAAAAAAAAAACCCAGATTGATGTCACTGAGGTTTTCTTTACCCAGGGCATAATCTCACCTAATCTCTGCCAAGGGGTCAGGTGATAAATTCTGGCTACACTGTGACCCTGATTAAATGTCTACTGAGCTTCGATAAATGATTGAACGCATGTTGTAATACGGCTTTATTTAAAATCAATAAATAAATCATTAATAAATGAATAAATAAAAATATATAGAAAATAAATCAGAGAAATGAGGAGGTTTTGGGTTTGGAAATATTTTGCCTATGTAACAATGCCAAGTGGGGCAAATAAATAAATAAATAAATAAATAAATAAATAAAAGACAGGTGAGATTGGTATGTGATGTGGTATGTTATCAAACCTAGTTCCGGGTCGGTTGGAGGTCCCGGTGTCAATGGGAACTCCGATGAAAGCTGCATCCAGACCCTCAGCTGTGTCCTGATACGGTAACTTGGCCATGGTGGCGATTCCGGACACACGGGCGACAAACTCAGCGCTCGGAGGGACATTGTATGTTTTGCCGGACATCAGTCTCCTCGGGGTGGCTTTTACATTCCCGATCCCATTCCCATTCCTGATCCCATTCCCGAACCCACTCACCCCGAACAGATGACGCCGCATGAACGCCACACATGGCCTCAATTCACAGATTAATCTCATCTCCATGAAATAAACCTACGCTGCTCGACCGATTACCTGCTTTCCGCGATTTCCTGCGATTTGCACCACTTTTAATGAAGCGCATTAACGCGTAACGCGGTGAAACTTCTGCTTTATAACCGAGATGAACTTTTGCACTGTAACCAGATCCCCAGCGCCAGGGGGGGCGTTTACTCACGCGGGGGCTCACGGGAAATGTAGTTTATTCATCGCCTCAATTCTAAACAGATTTACCTGCTTTTACATGGTTTACATACTGTAGTGATGTGGTAATGTTGATAATCCGTGAAATCATTTGGAAACATTTATTATTAGAAGGTCTGAGGTGCGTTTAGTCACAAGATGACAGGCTAGTTTAAAAGGATGGACTGTATTTATTTCATGTGATAAAAGCTGTCTATTTAACAGAAACATATCTGTAGGTGATCGCTGACACTCCACATAATGCTGACTACATAAACCCAGGTAACTTTTGAAAGTGCACGTACATAAAGCATAGATAAAGTGCCATTACATCCAGTGTTAACTTAGGAATTTACTGTCTCTGTTCTACAACAGTCTTCTCACAGGCGGCTCAGACATTAACGTGCGGCCGAAGGCTGTAGTCCGTACGTGAGGTATCCTGCAGCCATGCGGAGCTCCTCCAGATCCAGGCTCGCGAGGAATCCTCTCTGTAGCTCGGCCTCCACTGAGGCACCGCCCCCACAGCCTTTCAGGAGAACCATAGCTGAGTGACACAGAAGCCATTCGGCCATCTTCCCCAGGCTGGCAGGGTTCAGGCTGGCTAGTGCACGTTTACCCCAAAGACTCAGGTGCAGGATGTTGGCAGCAACACGCGCAGTTGGGCGCTAAAGGCAAAAAAACCAAAAAAAAACCCCAAAAAAAAACCAAACAAATAGAAGGCAAGTGTTTAAAAAAAACTGCTCCAGATGTAACTCATGGCAGTATAGAGGTTGAATGAGAAACTTCTACCTTGTTAGGGTTCCTGCGCAGAAGCAGCCTCACCACCAGCTGCACTTCTGAGGGCACGTCGGAACCCAGAACGGGCAGCTGATTCTCCTTATAGCTGCGGCTTTCCAAGCCTGTGGTACCGTAAAACGGATTCGGATGACCGAAGATCTCATAGCCGATGGCTCCCACTGCCCACGCGTCTGCCTTACCGTAATCGATCTCCACGCCGGGGCCAGGCTGGGCTGTAACCACCTGCACAGGTGTATATTAAATTAGACACATTTTGTATTGGATTTAAAGCAGAAGTTTGGATTTTTTAATAGCAGATGAAACAGCAATTATATTAAAAGCTTCAAACCAAGATGATGAAGCTAAGTGAGACTAGTTTGAAAAATCCATTATCTATGAAGGGAAACAGCCCTGTACCTCAGGTGCCATGAGGCAGGAGTTCCCTCCTCGGTACACATAGCGGCTGGTGAAAGGCAGTTTCAGTCCTAAACGCTCTTCAGCCAGGCAGCAGCCAAAGTCAGTGATGACCAGTCTGGGGCAGCCAGCTTCAGGACAAACAAATTACAGCTGTTTTACGACTAGTTCTTATAATCACACTCTATGATTTGTGAGAAGTGTACAGCGCACTAACCAGAGTCAAACTCTAGGAGGATGTTATCTGATTTGAGATCTCTGTGAGCGATGCCCTGCCTGCACAGATGATCTACACCCTCCAGCAACTGCAGGAGCATCATAGAGCCGTGTCTGGAGCCTGGTATACACACCTGCAGGTATTGGTTCAGTGTAGACGGGTAACTGCAGCAACACAATGTTCAGAGAAGAATAAATAAGGAGTAACAGATACTACGTTTATATCATTATTCATTATATGTTGCTTTAAAACGTGTCATTTTAGAGATCTTACTTCTTCATGACCAAGAAGAGTGTGTGGTTGTTGCCCAGCCCCGCAGGGTTGAGTCTGGCAGGCAGGGCAGCGGGGTACTCTTCCAAAGCATCAGGCAGAAGCGGTACCTCGGCCGTGAAGGCACGATACACTCTGATCACGTTGGGGTGAGGCGTTACTCTCTTGGGAGTTTTTCCAAAATGACTGCAAACAGAATGCGTTACATCAAACCTTTGACATTATTTCAGCAAAATGGAATTTGTTTTTAATATGTAGCGTACTTTCAAACATAAACAGCAACTCGAAAAATAGCCAACTGCCCGTTTGATGTAACTCGTTATCTGGGACACACCATCATGCCTAAACGGACTCACCCACTCAGGACAAGCTCTCCTTTATCTTTCCTCAGAGCCTGAGGACTCGCAGGAACCAGCTCTTGGGACATGGCATTAAGGATCGCCTCGCTTGAAGAACCTGCCTGCAATGCAACACAGAGCCAACAAAAACCCATGAGAACAAAAAGCAGCTTGTTTACTTCAGTGAATTGTTTATAGCGGTGTTGAACGTACCCCAATATTCCACATCATTTTTACAGCCAGGGGGTAGCTGTGTGAACTGGGGGTTTGTAAAGGTGCTTTGATGTCAGTTTCTTCTCCCATTTGTTTTAGCTCTACCAAGGAGCACTTGTTGTTTGCCACAGGGGGGGCAAAAGGAGCTGCAGCCTCGTAGACAGCGGCGTTGCAACCTTTTCCTATCTGCTTCCCAATCACATAGTCCTCCAGTTTATATCCACAGGTGAACGGTTTCCAAGGGCTCTGAATCTTTTCCTTTTTCTTCATGAAAAACGCCTTTATGTCAGTGAAAATAAGAACGATAAATCGATTAATGATCAGAGCAAGTTGAAAATATTCTCATAGTCATTTTGTGTAGACAAAGAAGCCCCTCTGATCCTGTGGCATTTTAAAACTCAATTTATATCCAGGTGTCTATTTAACTGCCGTTTATTGCTTAATTTGATTGATTTCTATCTGACTTATTCACTGGGATTTTAGTGCCCAGCTCTTTGGCTTTAAATAAAGACAATATAACCTGATATTGATTTGACTTGAATTAACTGGAACTCAGTATGGGTCAATTCTAAATCTGTAAATTCCATCTTTCTAACAGTTGAACAGCAGTTCTGTTGCAGTTGCGTGTCAGAAAACAGGATGTGGTCTAGTAGCCTAGTGAAGTGAAGGGAAGTGACATACAGCTAAGTACGGTGACCCATACTGAGAATTTGTTCTCTGCATTTAGCCCATCCAAAGTGCACACACAGCAGTGAACACACACACACACACACACAATGAACACACACACAAAGCAGTGGGCAGCCACTTATGCTGCAGTGCCCGGGGAGCAGTTAGGGGGGATTTGGTGCCTTGCTCAAGGGCACCTCAGTCATGGCCGGCCCGAGACTCTAACCCACAACCTTCGGGTTACGAGTTAGACTCTCTAATCATTGTGGTTACTTATAGTGTTATTTGGTTAAGGTGTTGGACTACTGACCAGAAGGTCATAAGTTCGAACCCCAGGTCCACCGCCTTTAATTGCTCAGTTGTACAAACTGTAGGTCACTGTGAATTGTGTCTAAACACTGCGTGATACTTAACTCTGATGTAAACATTACAGTTCCACCTTTAATGGCACTTGTCAGTGATGAACAGGATCAGTTTTGGATGTTAGCTAAAAATATCACCTGGATTTCCTGGCATGTCGCTGCACTCCTTCGGTCTTCGTACAGCTGTTGATCGATCAAACCCAAGCCGACACCGAATGCCAGAAAAACGGCTCGGTTTCTCGGAGAGCCGCCTGCTATCAGCCTCCTGAAGCCGGCGGACTGGAGCTGTGCTGCGAGGCCGCTGAGGGACGTGCGGTAATACCGGTAACGTGCAGGCAGGAAAGTCCGAGGACTAACAGTGCGGCCTGTTTGACTCACCCGCGGGCGCTCACCTCGGAACTTCACTGCAATTCGGGCCGCAGGTTTCAGGATCCCGAGCTGAAAAAGCGACCTTCCTAACTCCAGCCCACGACTAAGAGCGTGTTTAACCGACATGATTTACAGCAAATCGTTAAAATAAATACATTTATTTACAAAAAAAAAAAACATCGCCGTTCGTCCTGACACTTACATAACAAGGGCAATGTTTACCTGCTTCCTATTGGCGGAAACTGCGCATGCTCAGTCACACCTGTAGCATTGTGGCTTTATTTTTTATCACAGTAAAAGTATTAGGCATCGTAGGCATGTAACCAAGTATTACAGTATATAAGTATATAAATGAGGAATAATAATAAAAAAAATCATGGACAATATTGGTATTTTATCTCCTGTATTTATTCCTCTTATACCACAGCAACAGAACGGCCAAAATTCCTCTGTACAAAGCACTGACACTGTATCAGAATCAGAATCGGGGTTATTGGGCAAGTGTTTTGACACACACAAGGAATTTATTTCCAGCTGTTTGTGACTCTCAAAAGTACAGACATAAATACCACTATACTATACAAGAGAAGACGAAACAGACTATACAAGACAATACAGACGATGCGAGACAAAACAGACTATACAAGACAATACAGACGATGTGAGACAAAACAGACTATACAAGACAATACAGACGATGTGAGACAAAACAGACTACAAGGCAATACAGACGATGTGAGACAAAACAGACTATACAAGACAATACAGACGATGTGAGACAAAACAGACTATACAAGACAATACAGACGATGTGAGACAAAACAGACTACAAGACAATACAGACGATGTGAGACAAAACAGACTATACAAGACAATAAAGACGATATGTGACACTACAGACTATACAGCAAACAATACAGACTATAATCAGGGTGATTGCCTGGGGAAAGAAACTGTTCCCGGGTCTGGCAGTTTTGGTAAGCAAAGCTCTGTAGCACCTGCCATAAGGGAGGAGCTGAAAGAGGTTGTGTCCAGGGTGTGAAGGGTCAGTAGTGATTTTTCCTGCCCGGTTTATGGTTAGTGGGCAGGGGGGCACCGGTTCCTGGGAAGTGAGAAGGGGGCACCAATTATTTTTTCTGCTGTTTTTACTGTGCTTTGCAGTCTGTTCCTGTCCTGTTTAGTTGCTGCTCCAAACCAGATGTTGATGGATGTGCACAGGAAAAATTCAATGGCTGCAGTGTTGAACAGCATCAACAGCTCCTGTGGCAGACCGTTGTCAGAACTCAGAGCCCGCCTCCAAGTGGACATATCGCACTTTTAGACTTTTAGACGAATATTGAATATTTAAAATAAACTTTACTGATAACACTATAAGTGATAGAAATAAAACAATGAGAAGACTTTCCAGACCTGGATGAGAATGAGCAAACTTCTTTATTGCGGCCAATCAGCCAACAATTCCATTGAGCTCAAGGAAAAATTTCTAAGTCAAAAGCAATCAAATGAAAAAAACCCAAGCGAGCATCCCCCTGCGACCCAAAAAGTTTGAACACAAAAAAGCAAGCCAGCCCTCTCCAAAGGAAATCTCCTCAATATATACCCTGGCACCTCTAGGTGCCTTCTATACATTCAGGTAATGCCTCCTTTCTAAATTCCCCTTACTTTGCAGAACACACAATAAGACTTCCCCTTATTTCCCACAAAAAGAAGTCTGCCCTTTTAATTTATCAGAAAAATATGTCTGCCCTGTTGTTTTTCCCGATGTACTTCTGCATTGTTATTTAAAAATATGCTTCGTTGTTAAAAATGATGTTAAAAATGTGCTCCAGAGATCTTCTTGTCTCTTCTTATTCTTGAGCCACTCAATCTTCCATAACACAGACGTCTTGTGAATTAATCCTCTTTTACAGCTACAATGAGTAAATTTCCTCATTTCATCTCTTGCTATTCTATACTGTACAGTATATGATTTCTACTGATTATATAATTGATCGATTATATGTTATCTTTATGAGTTATGATAAACGTTCTTGATTATATTGGTTATGTTGTATTTCTGTTTTTGCTAAGCCCTTGCTGTTAGTTGCTTTGTATATAAGTGGAGTTCTATGTTGACTCCTTAAGCTTACTAAACCTATGAGCTAAACATTGTTATGATCTCAGTCTGTCACTTTCCACGGTCCGTCCAGCTGGTCGCCTGATTCAGCTGTCTTGCCCTACTCCTTACATGAGCCGTGTTTCAGCTGAACTTTTTACTTTCACTTCCTCACACATTGTTGATCAGAGAGCTCAGACTGACTAGGCCTGAATAACTAGTCTGGTTATTTTTTATGATTACAATAAACTTCTTTTCTTGTTTACACTTTGACTCAGGTGTGGCCATTTATAAGTTAGTCGTATATTACCTTAAAACTATTATAACATCTGGGGCCTACAACCTCACCTACATATGTCTAATGACACCAATTGTAATATTTTGTAATAATTATTTTTACTAAGATTTTTCACAACACCATACTTCCTTAATTGACGTAGAAAGTACACTGGAGAGACTCGTGCCAAGGCAGCCATCCGTAGCGCCATCTTGAAACGTATCAGTACATACGGAGTACAGTTGACTCCTTCTATAAAGAACAAAAAAATATCTCCTTATATTTATTATAGAAAAAGTTATAGTAATGTAATCAGCTTCTGACCAATTAAAACTAAGAATTCAGCAGTGTAAAAGTATGAGACATTAAAGTGCATTTGGCAATGAATAACCACTGAATACCCTCTTCAATAATATATTCCTTTATTTCAACACCACTGAATGGTTACATCAAGGTTTATACATTTCATCAAACATTAATCTTATAAATATAATGACATTCATCAGTCAACATTATCATTCTCAATCGCCAGTGTGTTTATTTAGTGAAATAATCTAAAGGCTTTCCTCAGTGCCAACCGTTTCACTCTTCAGTAAGTCTTCAGGACCAAAGGAGACAGGAAGGAGTGCCTCTACGGTGCTCTTTATGAAAGAGCCATCCGGCTTTGACAAATAAACTTCATATTGCAAGCCAAACTGCAAAAGAAAGAAAGGCTTTAACACACAAAATCAAATACTTGACATAATGTTAAGCAAGGAGCCGTACGGTCAGTCAACTAACCTCCCTCATGAACTGTCTGCAGCCACCACATGGTGAGATGAAATTATCCACCATGTCACTACGAAAAAAAAAGTACATTAATAACGTAATCAAAAACCTTATGAACATTTCATTTACCTAAATAAATGACCCGAAAGTAAATATTATTATTTACAACCTGGCTATAGCAATGGCCTTGAACTCTCGATGTCCCTCTGAAACAGCTTTGGAGATGGCAACCCTCTCAGCGCAGATGCCAAGAGTGAGGCAAACATTTTCTACATTACATCCTGTATGATGGACAAATGAAACAATACACACAACATATACATAACTCAATAAAGTCATTAGTACAGTATTTAAAGCTAAGCGTGGCATTCTTATTTGACGTCTTTAGCAGCGTGCTGGAATAATAAGACGGCTATCCACTTTTAGTCATTTGTCAAAATTCTCACACACTTGTGTCATCCCCAGTGTTTCCTTCGCAGACAACGAAACAGTATTTGTAAGAATAATTTAAGCCACAATCGTGTTAATCATTAACATGAAATACTGTAGCTTTGTGTTTAAAGCTTATTTACATGAAACGCCACAAAAAAAAAGCCTCATGCACGCGAATAACTATATAACTTTTGCTAGTTTACTGTATTACAGTACTAGTAGTATTAACAGCAGCGGTTTTATTCCTAGTAGCAATAGTTTTAATAGTTGTATAGTTATAGTTGTGAGAATAATTGTATAAAACAATCTTTTCTGGTAATGTTGCAGACTTTCTGTATAGAGCACATTGTTCTTTCTCTCACACACACACACACACATACATTCACCCCCCACACACACAGACACAGACACACTCTTGTCCCTACCATAATTAGTCTTACAACAGATGGCCCTGCCATAATCATTCTTTATGTTACCAACCATGAACTAAGGGAAGTATACGTTCACATCCCTATAAGATCTGACTTCATTTGGGGTAACTGAGAGGTCACCTAAACACAGATGCACACACACATACCAACACACACACACACACACACACACACACACACACACACACACACACACACACACACACACACACACACACACACACACACACACACACACACACACACACACACACAACTACACCCTCCTGCTTCTTGTACGACTATATATTCCTGCTTTTAAACTTTGGAACTTCTCTTTGAAAGACTGACGCATGTGTGTTTCATTGAGACTTCCCCAAGGCCTTGTGGAGAACAGAAATCGAGCAAGGGAACGAGAGGCTGAATTTTAGGTTATCCTGCCCAGGCGACAGATGAGAATAGTCGTAGTAGTTTAATAATAGTAGCAGTTAGTTGTAATAGTAGTACTATTAGTAGTAGTACTAGTCGTAGCAGCACAGCTGTAGAAGTGATAATAGTAGGGGTAGTTATAGTAATTTAAATAATAATAATAGTAATTTTAGTAATAGTTACAGTACTGATAGAAGTAGTAGTACATGTAGAAGTCGAAGAAGAAGAAGAAGAAGAAACAATATTTAGTAGCAGCAGCATCAGCAGTAGTAATTACATCAGTAGTTATAGTAGTTTCATTAAAAGTAGTTTCACTTCATTTAAAAAGATTTGTTGACACGAACCCTTAAGCTACTGTACATAACACTGTTATCTTGGTCAGCTTGTTCCTCAATGTGCCACTGAACTCTTTTAGTTGATCAGTAATGAACAAACCTCTAAAATGTAAAGTCTCCTTACCGGTAAAAACTGTTCCATCATGTGTGAGGAGAGCTGCTCCTACTCTGAACTTGCTGTATGGAGAGTATGCAAACGTCTTCGCTTTCTGAGATAGGGCAATTAAATCCTGTGGACTGCTGTTGATTTTTGCCATTATAATAAAAGGATTCAGTGAAAGGGATCCAGAAAGTGTTCTTGATTCAGCACGCTCCAGGCACAACTGAGTTCTGTGTGCATGCATGCACACTGACTAATGTAATGATTACAGGAATTGGAATGTCACATTTCTAAGAGGATGTTGCGACAGTTTGATGACTATCACGACATCTTTTCAAGCAGACTTTAAAACATTATACACACCTTGAAATATCGGTGGTTATTATTATTATTATTATTATTATTATTATTATTATTGTTATTATTATTACTATTATTAATAATAATAATAGTAATAACAACAACAACAACAACAACAACAACAATAATAATAATAATAATAATAATAATAATAATAATAATAATAATAAGAAGAAGAATAAGAAGAAGAATAATAATATTAATATTAGAAATTGTAAAAATATTAGAGTACAAAATCTGTATAATGATCTGGCAGGGAAAGGCTCAAGCTAAAACCTTGTTATCTGAATTTTAACAGGTAATAATCAAGTTCAGTCACAACAGAAATGTTCGCGTACAGTATTTGTAGAAAAGGTCAGACAGGGGTTGTATTTCCTGTGAAGTAAATTATGTTGTCACATCCAACACATTCAGCTGCGTCACTGGAAATTACGCTAGTGTGTACTGTACTGACTTCATTCAAAGCGGGTTATTCATATATTGTCATACACTCTGTATTCGTATTTATTACTTGCACTGTGTATATTGTCTCACATTGTCTGTATTGTCTCGTCTAGTCTGTTTTGTCTTGATTTGAATGTTTTTGTCTTGTATAGTCACAGCTAAATGTATAGTTTTATGTCTGTACTTTTGAGAGTCACCTACAGCTGGAACCAAATTCATTGTGTGTGTGTGAACAGAATTAGCCACTAAAACTGATTCTGATTCTGAATCAAATGAGTAAACACAGCTGACGATAGTGGTTTTATTCCCAACCATTGTGTTTCTACTATTGTGTGTGTGTGTGTGTGTGTGTGTGTGTCAGTGTGTGTGTGTGTCAGTGTGTGTGTCAGTGTGTGTGAACACAAATTAAATCCTTTATTGAAGGATTGTGTATTGCACTGTTTAGGATTATAAACAAAGCAGAAACATTTAATTAGAGCAGTATAAATAGAGCATCATCTTTGGCATCAGCGAACAAACAATAAATTTCCTATTCCTTATTCTTTAGAAATAATCTAGAATCTCACAATCACTAAGAAGGACATAGTGTTTTTTTCCCTGCTTGCTCAGCTTTATACTAACAGTGAATGTGTAACAGTGAATGTGTAACCGAATCAACACTTGGATCACTTGACTGATGCCTGTTTCATATTAACATAAAAACAGCAAATAAGTGTTTAAAGGCTTCAAGATGAATTATTAGCATAAAAATGATTAAATCTGAGTTATTATTTTAATTATTACTCTTTTGCATCGATGCAAATGTGCATCATTTTTTGACAGACTTTCGGTAAAGCCCCGAATCCATGCTTTAATCATCTTAAATCAAATTTAAATTTGTCCTATAATGTTTAATTGACCTTGACGTGAGTGAAAACCCGATAAGATGCTCCGACTCTAAGCCTGCTGTACAGAGAGAAGTCAATTTCGTGTAACTTGATCATAATGACATCCATGTAGTGAATGTGTTCCAGTCCCATACAAATCTTTAAGTGTGAATGTGTGTATTTTTGTGTGTGTGTGTTTGTGTGTGTAATGGTCTGACTGCTTCATGATTTCTTTTCTTTAATACCCTTAAATAACATCTCTCTTCTATTCTATTCTATTCTATTCTGAGATATAAACAACAATCAGTTACAAATATTCATCTTTATGGCCGAAATTTGTTAAAAAAAAAAACCTTCATGCATGGCATTTTTTTTTGCCATGTTCACAAGTTAAAGCAGACATATTACACATGACAGAGAAGAATGAAATTAAAATGTGCCGAGACATTATATGATCATTAATCCAGACACTGCTGTGTCAGCAGGTGTCACTACCCTTTAATTAGTTAATGAATAATGCATATGGATAAACACCAAGGCTGTTTTCCCCCCTGTTTAAGCTAAAGTAACATGTGTCCTGTGTAGCATGCATAGTTACAATCGATCGCTTATACAGTAACTGAGGCTTGGTTTAGTCAGGAACTAAAACCGTTCTTGATTATCTTTTAGTTCTGACTGTCACTTGAAATGATCCCACTGATCCACTTGCTGTAATTCCTCACTTTGGTGTAGACACCGGGGTAATAAGGATTGGCACAGCCTATTCCCCAAGACACAACACCTTCCAAAATGCCATTGCACATGAGGGGTCCCCCTGAGTCACCCTGTGGAAAATCATTAAAAATGCTTAAAAGGGAGAAAATTACAGCCGAAGATTTAAGTCCAACTGCAGAGCCAGACATTTGAACAGATATCACCGTCTCTCACTGTAAGGAATTCTCACTTAGCTGGCATTGAGAGATTCTAGCCATTCTTTTGCATACGGACAGTTTCACTTTGTTTATGAAATAAATAACCCACAATTAATAAACCAAAGCTTCAGTACAAACAATTTAACTGTTACATGTTTACATGTAGTTCATGAAGCCTTCAATAGTATGCATTTATACTGAAATTATTTTGTAATTATGAATTTTAATCACCTCAAATAGTCCCAATTTAGCTGTGATTCGGTGTTCATACTATAAATAAGGCTTGCTTTAATGAAGCTATAGTCAAAACTGTCCTTCCTGTGTCATGCGTCTATTGTTGTCTATGTAAGATTGTTAAAAGCATTCGTCCTTAATTTTATGCATTAAAAAAAAATCATTATTGTGTCATATGTCTGTTGTGGAATGCTGGGATAGATAAAAAAAAGGATTTGTCTTACTTGGCAAGAGTCTTTGCCACCATAACGAGATCCGGCACATATCATGTTCTCATTGACCCTGAAGTAGTAGAAGTAATAGCAGTTAGGGATGTAGTCCACATCCACAGCACGGAGCACTGGGGACAGGAAAAAGCTGTAGACGCGTGTGACCCCCCAGCCACTCACTGTGCATGTGGTTCCAGCATCTAGAGGAGGTGTGCTGTCATCCGGGAGAGGAGCCGGCTGAACGTAGGCGTTCAGAACAGCTGGTTGGCTCAACTGTGAAATACAACGCAATTGTAAATTACAAACATTTTCTATAGGGGTCCAAGCACGATATGATCACCGAGAACAATAAGCACCATTACTTTGTGCCGTCATCCTGGACGTGGAAATAATCATTAATTTTCTACCGCTTATCTGAACTTCTCGAGTCACGGGCGTCATTGGACATCGAGGCAGGATACACCCTGGACGGAGTGCCAACCCATCACAGGGCACACACACACTCTCATTCACTCATTCACTCACACACTACGGACAATTATCCAGAGATGCCAATCAACCTACCATGCATGTCTTTGGACCGGGGGAGGAAACCGGAGTACCCGGAGGAAACCCCCGAGGGTTTTCAGGGGTTTCCATCCAAACTCCACACACACAAGGAGGAGGCGGGAATCGAACCCCGACCCTGGAGGTGTGAGGCAAACGTGCTAACCACTAAGCCACCGTGCCCCCTGCTCAAATTTCATACATTTTTAAAACTAATTTAATTAAGTTATAAGAGAGTTTAATTGTTTGCATCTTTTTTCCTTTAGATATCAGATTGTCTGTTCTAAAGTAAGCTACTAAAAATAAGAGACCTGTATGGCACCGCTCACCTTCAGGAGCATGATGTCACCATTGTATGTTTTTAGGTTGTAGGTTGGGTTGGTTATGATCCTGGACACGTTAAACACTTGCTCAGATCCGTCTTCAGCTACCAGATTGTGTGCGCTCAGAACCACCTGAATGATGTTGCTCCTATCCAACAGAGAACATGACAATTGCTATGCGGAAAAGCAACCCGTGATCTCGAAACAGATATAACTTTAGACAGATTTATAGCAAATGTATTGTACAAGCAATTGTATTAGCTCACAATTCATATTTGTGTTTTTACTTGTGTGTCATTCACTGTGTGAGTAAAAAGTATTAAAAATTAGGAGTCTTTTACTATTCGGTGATCAGGAGTGAGTGGTCAGATAAAATATTAAGCATGTGGATGAAAAAAGGGCACATTAACATAGAAGTGAACTGAGTGAAAATTGTGAAAAAAAAGTACAGGAGCAGGATCAGTTCAAGAAGATTGTCTATAGAAGTAGATGGGACTGGTTCAAGAGTGTCTGCATGAGTGTCTGGGATTGATAAAGAGTGTCTGCATGAGTGTCTGGGATTGATAAAGAGTGTCTGCATGAGTGTCTGGGATTGAGAAAGAGTGTCTGCATGAGTGTCTGGGATTGATAAGGAGTGTCTGCATGAGTGTCTGCATGAGTGTCTGGGATTGAGAAAGAGTGTCTGGGATTGATAAAGAGTGTCTGCATGAGTGTCTGGGATTGATAAAGAGTGTCTACATGAGTGTCTGGGATTGATAAAGAGTGTCTGCATGAGTGTCTGGGATTGAGAAAGAGTGTCTGCATGAGTGTCTGGGATTGATAAAGAGTGTCTGCATGAGTGTCTGGGATTGAGAAAGAGTGTCTGCATGAGTGTCTGGGATTGATAAGGAGTGTCTGCATGAGTGTCTGCATGAGTGTCTGGGATTGAGAAAGAGTGTCTGGGATTGATAAAGAGTGTCTGCATGAGTGTCTGGGATTGATAAAGAGTGTCTACATGAGTGTCTGGGATTGATAAAGAGTGTCTACATGAGTGTCTGGGATTGATAAAGAGTGTCTGGGATTGATAAAGAGTGTCTACATGAGTGTCTGGGATTGATAAAGAGTGTCTACATGAGTGTCTGGGATTGAGAAAGAGTGTCTGGGATTGATAAAGAGTGTCTGCATGAGTGTCTGGGATTGATAAAGAGTGTCTACATGAGTGTCTGGGATTGAGAAAGTGTCTACATGAGTGTCTGGGATTGATAAAGAGTGTCTGCATGAGTGTCTGGGATTGATAAGGAGTGTCTGCATGAGTGTCTGCTTGAGTGTCTGGGATTGATAAAGAGTGTCTGGGATTGAGAAAGAGTGTCTGGGATTGATAAGGAGTGTCTACATGAGTGTCTGGGATTGATAAGGAGTGTCTACATGAGTGTCTGGGATTGATAAAAGTGTCTGCATGAGTGTCTGGGATTGATAAAGAGTGTCTGCATGAGTGTCTGGGATTGAGAAAGAGTGTCTGCATGAGTGTCTGGGATTGATAAGGAGTGTCTGCATGAGTGTCTGCATGAGTGTCTGGGATTGAGAAAGAGTGTCTGGGATTGATAAAGAGTGTCTGCATGAGTGTCTGGGATTGATAAAGAGTGTCTACATGAGTGTCTGGGATTGATAAAGAGTGTCTGGGATTGATAAAGAGTGTCTACATTAGTGTCTGGGATTGATAAAGAGTGTCTACATGAGTGTCTGGGATTGAGAAAGAGTGTCTGGGATTGATAAAGAGTGTCTGCATGAGTGTCTGGGATTGATAAAGAGTGTCTACATGAGTGTCTGGGATTGAGAAAGTGTCTACATGAGTGTCTGGGATTGATAAAGAGTGTCTGCATGAGTGTCTGGGATTGATAAGGAGTGTCTGCATGAGTGTCTGCTTGAGTGTCTGGGATTGATAAAGAGTGTCTGGGATTGAGAAAGAGTGTCTGGGATTGATAAGGAGTGTCTATATGAGTGTCTGGGATTGATAAGGAGTGTCTACATGAGTGTCTGGGATTGATAAAAGTGTCTGCATGAGTGTCTGGGATTGATAAAAGTGTCTGCATGAGTGTCTGGGATTTATCCAGAGTGTCTGCATAAGTGATTAAGGGTAAGTTCAGGATTCTCTGTCCAGGGCAAGAGCAGGTCAAATGATCAAACTTTTTGTAAAAGCAGGCAGGATTAGTTTTTTGAGTGCCTGTGGGACTGGGCAGGATTTGTCAAGGAATGTCTATTGAAGCTAGAGGGATTAGTCAAGTGTATTTGTGGGAGTGAGCGAATTGGTCAGTAGTGTCTCTAGGAGTGAGTAGGATTAGTCAAACTTTCTGCACAAGTGAGCAGAATTGGTCAAGAGTATCTGAAGCAGTAGGTTGGATCGGTCTGGAGTATCAGACGAAGTTTGCTCTGCGTCTAAGTCCTCATAGTCTTAGAATCTTACAAATTTTACTAACATGTAAATATGGATAAGGTTGTCTACAACATTAATTTGGACAAAGCTGTTGGGTAGAATGTACTGTAAAATGTACTTAAAGGTAAACATGGCCGCAGTACTCACGGTCTCCAGCAGTGGGCAGCAGACACTACCCATTGCTGGTGGATCAGGATTCCTCCACAATAGTGATTTCTCTCAAATTGAAGAGACGCTTGGAACTTGATGGAATGAGGCACGACTTCTTGACCCCCAATAATTCTTTGGGTCAGCGAGTCTGATAATCAAAAGGAGGATTGAAAAAACACAAAGCAGGTTTACGTGTGACATACAGAAGATCGTCTAACATCTTATCTCATGTCCCATGAGATAAAGATTAGACTAATATAGTATAGTTCCAGCTATGGATAGATATTGATCTGAAAATTATTTTACGCAGTTCCTATAACTTAGATATGATTACTAGAATTAGATATGGCTGTGAGGCAAAGAAGACATGCAATTTCATTGTGGGACGAATAAAAGGTATATCTTATTTACATTTAAAAAAATTGCTTAAACTTTAGATACCTACCTCGGATCATCATAGTCAGGACAAGGATCACTACTCTCCAGACCCGATTCATATCGTTAGCACCTGCTGCTGAACACACCGGTTAATAATAATCAAATCTAAATGCCATGCAAGCAGAACACGTGTCGTTGTATGATTTATGAAGACAGCCATGCAGACATGTCACCAGTGTCCACTTGTATCCTGCTTATCTCAGTGTCAGTCTGATTTATCACTCTGTGCATTTGAAAACGAACGCTTTTGTCGGTCGAGTGTAGTTCCATTACAGTAAGTGATGCAAAATAAAGAGTGTGTGATCCATCATATTTCACACAGAGAAATTTAATGTGACTTTCTTTATATAAAAATATATCACAAAAAAAAGCTTAAAGACTCACCACACGCAGTCGCCAGCAAACGCTTGGGAAATCAGTTCAAATAGGACTGCCGGAGGTTCCTTTAATGCTTTTATAATAAAACCGTGTCTTTTGTGCATAGCTTTTGTTAGCATGTTATGGTGTCTCAGAATGAACTACTGGACTTGACCTAGTACACGACAAAGCAGACGGGTCCCTTGGTGCCCGGTGATCAAATCAGAGCTTTCTTCACTCTCACGTTGTTGACTGTGGGTGTTGTCAGAGTCGACACCTGTCCACAGGAGAGATAAACACTAAGGGGGCGTGTAAAAGAGACTGAAGTATTTGTCATGAAACAGTACTGGGTGCTGCAAGCTTCGGTTACAGTTCTAAAACAATTCCTGGTGGAGCAGAGGGCAAATGTCTTCATGGGAGCTTCTTTGTACAAAGTTCTAAAGTCTGTTTTTTGACTTTGAGCCTCAGCTCGGGTTACAGTCTGTTTTGCATGTTCTACTTGTGTCTGCTTGGGTTTCATCCAGGTTCCTCAGGGCTCCATCCTCCCAAAACATGGCAGAAGGTTATTTGGTAAAAAAAAACAAAAAACAACTTTGTAAAGTATTTGGTGTCTAGAAATGAACCGGTATCCCATCCAGTGTGTATCCCTAGTGTTCTCAGGATAATCTCCAGATCGACAGCGAAAAACCAACCGAACTTTGCATACTTAGGATACTCAGGATCTATGACCAGATGCTTATTTTATGGTTTGTGAGTTGAAAATAGTTTTACTATACAAACTACAGTACTATTATAATGGCTTGTGAGATTATATCATTCTAAGCTCAAGCGACTGCTTGTACTACTTCAAAACTTCGTGTTTGCTCTTTCTACATCTGTCTTGCCACTGTTTTAGGTCCAGTGGTGACGTTACATTAAAACCCAGCAAATAACAGAAATGCTGTTCAAATGTATATTTATACGTAGACAAAACTTTTAAAATATTCTATCTACACAGCTGATCAAAATGGCCGGTTATAGTAGATATAATGTCACCATATTGAGATGCCGAGTCACTGCTCCAAAGCTCAACAAATTACTGACATTTGACTGCACCGAGATAATGAACTAAATCCTTGAGAAGTGTGCAGTCTTTTTAATTAATTATTTACATCACTTGCCACACCTTACCTACCCTAATGACACCCTGCTTTAGTTTGGTTGGTGGAAACTTACAGCAGTATTTCTGTTTCTAACAGCTCTGGATATATCAAATATAACAGCTCCAGTCTTCTCTTTGGATGGATTTTGATCTCTTCGGATAAAAAAAGATGAGCCGGATGAAATAATCAGGTCTACAGTGTAAATATAATGCTGTAGAAGATGCAAAATATTTTTTTCTTAAGCCTTGCATCTGATATGCTTACTGTATATGAAGAAAAATGTACTGTACCCTAGACAGTATATACAGTACTGTATACAAATAAACATCCTACAGGAAGCTTCAACATATCCGCACTTTTCTTGTTGGTGTTTAAAAACCTTTTCGTCGTTAGCTTTAGATTATTGTAGAACATCTTCCATGCAAATCCCTGGAGGGTCGTCGTCCTCACGATGTCTCATATAAACACTGACTGTACAGTACTTCTTCTCTCGTTCCCATTTGCTTTTTATTGTTATGGCCAATTTGAATGTTTTTTTTCTTCCTTTTTTATATTATAGAGGCTACAGTTACAGTCCGAGTCTCAGTCTTAAACATCTACTAATCAATCTCATAGTGGTAAAAAATCTCATAGTCTGGAAAAAGACTAAAATCCTCCCACTGGTTAGCTGATCTTTTTAAAATTCTTATGTAAATCCAAAACAATATGTTTCAGGGGTTAGAGGGATTTAACAAAGATACCCCAGAGAGCAAAAGGATAAAACAGGGATAACTGTGAGTAATAAACAACAGACTCTCAGTAGCCCTGAAGGAAAGAATGGGATGGCTATCCTATTTGTATGTTAGTTAAAACGTCTCGTAGATCTTGAAGCGATGACGATGATGTGAAGTCTAAATATCACTGAGAGGTTTTTCGGAATCCTTTTTTTTTTTTTCTTTTTTTCGGATCCTGTATTTTGATGCTCTGAGATTTTCCCTACTTGTAAAAATTTACTAAATTAAAAAAAAAAAAATCCTACAAGGGAGTGAAATGAAATTCTATTCTAAATGTCTAAAGCACTTTCTCAACGTTACACCATCCAAACTCCTAAATATTTAAAAAAAAGAAAAAAGAAAAAAAAAAGGGCATTTCAAAGAACTGGATGTTTGATGGAATTTTTTTCATGGATTTAAAAAATAATAATAAAATATTTATGTATTATCTTGGGGACACGGTGGCTTAGAGGTTAGCACGTTCGCCTCACACCTCCAGGGTTGGGGGTTCGATTCCCGCCTCCACCTTGTGTGTGTGGAGTTTGCATGTTCTCCCCGTGCCTCGGGGGTTTCCTCCGGGTACTCCGGTTTCCTCCCCCGGTCCAAAGACATGCATGGTAGGTTGATTGGCATCTCTGGAAAATTGTCTGTAGTGTGTGAGTGTGTGAGTGAATGAGAGTGTGTGTGTGCCCTGCGATGGGTCCGTCCAGGGTGTATCCTGCCTCGATGCCCGATGACGCCTGAGATAGGTACAGGCTCCCGGTGACCCGAGGTAGTTCGGATAAGTGATAGAAAATGAAAACAGTTGAGGAATTTGGGTTGAGAAACTGATTCCCTATCTCAAGCACTGGGTTCTAGGTTTGACGTCACAAGCTTGGGGTTATATTTCCATGTACATTTGTTCCAGTAATGTCTCCACCTCCTGTCCTTTCCTTTCATCATCTAGTCGTAACTTATTTATCTAAAATGCTCAGGTACCTGCAGCACAAAAGTGTGTAGCAACTAGCAATTGTGAATTCTCCAAGTAAGTTGCACCACATTGCAGCATTGCAGCAGATGTTTAATATTACCTAAGGGCTAAAACGTTGGAAGTAGGTCGATAAAGATGTGTTATATGGAACATGGCCCTTTTAATCTTTATATGCTTAGTAGGAGTTCGTGAGTAGAACGCAGGTCAGCTGTAAAAACTGCCTGTGGTCAGCACCCAGGGGAATGAAGTATGGGATAGAGATGGGGAGACGAAGAGATATTAGAGTTGTATTGACCAGAAAAATGAATGAAGTCTGCCGTGTCGGGCTCCAAAAGTAGATATTAGCTGTGCTCTGTTTGTGGGAGTTGTTCAGGAAAGCAATAGGGATGGAAGACAGTGTCTTGGATGAACACTGACAGAGAGCAGCTCCAAGTATACAGACTTTTCAAAGTAGCTCTCCAAAGAAACCAGTACTGTATGTCCATCACGGTCCCAGATGGTCTCATTATGCAAATTCATAACAATGTAGGAGTGAGTTTCTGTATTTTTGTTGTTTTTTTTCTAATGAACTTATATAAGGGGCGCACGGTGGCTTAGTGGTTAGCACGTTCGCATCACACCTCCAGGGTTGGGGGTTCGATTCCCACCTCCGCCTTGTGTGTGTGGAGTTTGCATGTTCTCCCGTGCCTCGGGGGTTTCCTCCGGGTACTCCGGTTTCCTCCCCCGGTCCAAAGACATGCATGGTAGGTTGATTGACATCTCTGGAAAATTGTCCGTAGTGTGTGTGTGAGTGAGTGAATGAGAGTGTGTGTGCCCTGTGATGGGTTGGCACTCCGTCCAGGGTGTATCCTGCCTCGATGCCCGATGACGCCTGAGATAGGCACAGGCTCCCCGTGAATGAATTAATTTATATGATATTTATCGAAGATGATTCTTCCCTTTCAAATTTATTTACATTTTCTCATGGGTCACATTTGAATGACGGGTAAACTTTTTTTTTGCTGCTGTTAAAATGTAAAAAATGAGAGCTGCGTATGATTCAGACGATTCCTAATCTGTCACAAATGACGTGCGATGATCAGTAACCTAATCGGTACTAATCATAACACTGTCCTTAACCGTTCCAATGAATTCCAGATGTATCACACTAGGTTTTAAAATTCTTTGGTAATTATCGACGCAATGCAAAAATAGGTTTCGTGCCAGGAAGATTTCAATAGAAAGTCTGAATCAAAAGGTCACGGGTGGGGTTAAGAAAGGTACGCTTCAATTATATATTGTTTTGTTCCCTGGGTCATCGTGGTGTCCATGGAAACCGAAATCGGAACTGAGAAACCCGAGAGGGCTTGAAACGATCCTTCCTTCACAGAGCAATCAGAGTATGGGGTGTGAAGATCATTGCAGTTCATCCTGGCACCTGTGCATCCTCTCTCTCTCTCTCTCTCTCTCTCTCTCTCTCTCTCTCACTCTCTTGATCCCTCTTCCTCTCTCTATCTCTCTTTCTCTTCTCTAACATGAATCTATTCATTTTTTCGGTATGCATCCTGCTGGAAGTTCTCGCAGTCACCTGTAAGTAAAACTGTGGACATTTGAGTTAATGTTCTTGAAGATATTTTAATGCGTAACAGATACCGTATGTAGCACGATCGCGTTTTTTTTTCTCCCTTTCTTTTTTAAATATAGAAAGTTAGTTAAATAGTTACAGCTACCAAAACATTGGCTTTTTTACTTTTGTGCGGTATTCCCAGGTCTCAATATATACAGTACTGTATGTCTCAGAATCACTCGACATGCCATAAATGTTTTATTTTGCTGCATATTTTCTTGCTTTTATTAACGATCAAGTTTTATACCAATTTCGAAATGGATCGTTTCTGTCTAAAAATCCAGGCATGTCTTTATCAAGATATTTAAAAAAGTACTGACAATATTCTGTACATTTTGCTTTTAATCTCTGGCTCTTACTGTATTTTTAATTAAATAGCACAGCTGGTAAACATTAAGCAGACACGAA
Organism: Tachysurus fulvidraco; assembly: GCF_022655615.1. NCBI lineage: Eukaryota > Metazoa > Chordata > Actinopteri > Siluriformes > Bagridae > Tachysurus > Tachysurus fulvidraco. The sequence goes on from NC_062540.1 coordinate 3,468,032, forward strand.
TTTTACAGGAATGTGCTGTGATCTTGCAATAATGCTTTCATTAATATGGAAATAAATATCATTTCTTTACACAGCCAGATGTCTGGGTAATTTCTCATGAGCAGGGTAAAGAGCTGTTAACCGAATCTATATACGTACTGATGCCAAAGTAGATCTAGGAACGAAAAAGCGTTGCCAAATTCTCAGAAAATTTAAGAATATTTCTGCTCGGTTCCAGCTTTAAAGCTCCTTGTAGGTTGTGCAGGTACTGTAGACTTGCTTGTATCTAAGATGTATTGTATAAAGAACTTACTCTTTAGGTGGCACGGTTATTTATGAGTTGACCCTGAGGCTGAGTTTTCGGCTGATGGTGAGGATAAGGACGAAGATAACAGCGTCGTAACTTAAAATAAAACAAAACTTCACCCATAATCTTTCTTACGAAGTTGAACGCGTCACAATAAGAGCACAAAGAGAAGCGTTTTATTTCTCTCACAGCAAAGCAATTGTGTGCCAATCATTGAAATATATATATTTTTTAACAAATATCCTTTTGTTTATTTTTGTTAGAATTAATATCATGGTACAGTATTGTTATGTTGTTGCCATGATACTGAGAATCCAGGATGTCCTCAGTCCTGAAGACTGTAACAAAACCCCTACAGACCCCTTTACTGTACATTATCTCTTACTATAGAAATGATAACAGATAAAAAGATTCTTTGAAAGAAAAAAAAAAGAAATAAAGAGCATTAAGGTTTTCTGAGGTTTCACTCTCGTGAGATTGCAGGTCTTGGGTGTTGCATATTAAGTTTCAATCCAGCGTGTGTGTATGTGTGTGTGTGTGTGTGTGTGATTCGAACGGCAGTCCAGTCGGTGTCATGATGTCGATGCAGTCACGCTCTACAGATGTACGGTGGAACTTTATGTACGTTTGTGTGTATGCTGTATTTATCACTTTGCCTGTAAAGATGAGAGAGAATCACATCGCAGACTCTGAGCATTGTTTGCCAGGAAGTATATTAGAGGATTAAGTTACTCTGTGACCAAATTAGCACTCCGAATACCTGAAACGGTGGATTATGTTACACCTGTCCTCCCTTTTATGCTCGCTTAGGCTGAGATGTAGATAACCATTGATGAGTTAACACAAAGGATGACTGATGTGATGATATAAGTATCAGACGTTTATCTTTTCTGTAACAGTTAAAACAACCAGAAGGCACTTTTTGTCCTGTTTTTACTTGAATGCACTTTTAATACATATCATATTTATTATCACATATTTACACTCTCCGACAAAGCAGTTTTTGTTTTTGGCACGATGTGTATTTCTCAGGTCAGGAGATGATGCAAGGCCGGATAATCGGCGGCTATACTCCTGCACCTTACTCCATCAAGTACATGGTGTCCATCCAGACCATCGTGGGACAGCACTTCTGCGGTGGCACATTGATTAACAAATACTGGGTGCTGACAGCAGCCCACTGTAACGTAGGGTAAGTTTCCTAAGCAGGTCTCATTCAGGTATTTGTATGTGATAATGCGGCACTGGAATTCTTACAGCTGCTGTATTCTCTGACCATGTATTTCATTTTCTCTAGCGGTTTTATGGCTGTAAATGATCCATTCCAGTGATTTTAAACTTGCAGCAGTGGGTTAGAGAACTGGAGGATTATAATAGGGGCTCAAACGTTACACATACAAAAGAGGCACCTTTAAAGGCAGAAATGCAGCTGAGTTTTCTTCAGTAGATGATGTAAAAATATCAGCTCTATCTTCCCCACACACACACACACACACACACACGTTGTGTGTTTCGTTGTTGGCAGGCAACACTCTGAGACAAAAGGAGATGAATTTAAACGTTAGGGTGCCGGTTTTGTGGTCTGTGACTTTGGAAATAAAAACTAAATGCATTAAGAGTTAATATGAGTGAAAAAGAAAGATTTTTCTTAAAGCTCTGTACATTTGATTTCCTGTACAGAATTCAGATTTATTTGACAACTAACATAAAAAGCATAGACTATGTCATGAAATTTTTTTGGTTCAAAAAATTACAAAATTTTTTAGTGTTAGAAAAAACAAAAGGATATTAGAAAAAATGTTAATCAAAGAATTAGTTATAAACTGCATCGAACCAGCATGATCTGTAATTATGGTATTAGACGACTTGTTTATTTTTTTGACTGTGACCTCTGGATATATATCATATTGTATAATACTAAGTGTAATAAAACAAAATAAATTGCATTCAATCTCCAAGAGAAAAAGTACAGTAGAGATAAGGCAATGAATTTTTTGCATTTTTTTTTATGTCTAACCTTTGCACAGCTGATTTACTATGTAATATTCAGGGTTATATTTATAACACTGCATAAAATATGATCTAATCACTCCGGACAGAGTTTAACTACTCGTATGATACGGAGCTTTCGGAAATGCTAATCAAATTCCATATTTCAGTCTTATTTCCACTTCGTCACATTTCCACTGTGATCAATTGTATGTGTTGTGTGTATAGTGTTGGGAACATGAGGATTGTCGCTGGAGATTATTCTGTAAGTGTGTATGAAGGGAATGAACAGTATCGATCGCCAAAGCTCCTAGTACCTCACCCACTGTACAACAAAACCACCAACAATGCAGACATCATGCTTATTAAGGTAAGACACTACACAATGTCATCTTCAGTCCAGACTAAACACATGTATGATGTGTATGATGAGTCCGAATCGCTCGTGCTAACTGTTTCCGGGTTGTTGATTGATCAGGATTTAAGCTCCAGCACTGCCAAGCTGTCATTGTTGGGCCCTCGAGCAAGGCCCTTAACAATCGATTCTGATCCTGCGCTCTGACCGCAAAGTTGCGATATGCGATGATACGCTGTAATGTACAGTATATGTGACAAAATAAGGGCTTCTATTCCAAAACGACTTTAAAATCGTGCGCAGAAGTTGATATGTTGAAGCTCATAAATCTCATAAAAACAGGGAATGTTGTATGTTGCATATATTTTACAACACATAGGCTTTTTGCTTGTGTTGTTCATGCACTGGATCAAATTTGCAAAGACTCCAAAACTAAAATTATTACATGTTAGCTGTGGTATAAGAGGAATTATAATCATTGTGGTGGTAACAGTAGACTGTGATGGTTAATGTACTATAAGGTTTTCAGTAAATGACCTGTTATAGGCTGTGAAACCTGAATCTGCTCAGGTCACTGAATTAAATACTGATTTTAGACATTAGTGCTGTAGGTGTCATCACCTGTCACTGATCATCACCTTTACCTTCTGTTAAACCTTATTTAGCTCGACAGATCAGCCATAAAAAGCAAAATCCTCCAGTGTCTCGTTCAATCACATTAATAGAAGAACAATGAAAACTGTGGATCGTGTTTTAAAATGCACCGAAGTTAAATAAAAACACAATTTTAGGGACATGCAATAACTATGCTACACTACTTCAATGGAAAAAAAATGTAGCTTTTAAAAGATTAAAAATGAATACTGTCTCAGTAATATATTTTATGCCCTCTTTATAAACATCTTCTGGTGAAAGTATTTGTACAGACAACATATCCAAATAAACAGAGCATTAAAAAAGCTATTACTTAGATTTAACGAAATGTTTGGCTCCAAACTGTAATGAGTCCTTTTGTGTTTTCCTTTGTTTCTGTCTGCTGTCATTCCCTGCTGTTAATTTTTGGCCCCGCCCACTTATTTGTTACCATGGACATTAATTGCACTCAATCTCTTCCCCAGGTGTTTTGTCCTAGTCTTTGATCGTCTCCGCCTTGTGATTGGTTCTTGTTAACTATATCTACTCTGTTTGTCCACTTCCCTGGTGTTAGTCGTTGTTGGTGTAGTATGTTGTCTGTCTCTGTCTCTGTCTCGGTCCTGTTCTGTTCTGTTTTGCCTGCTTATCTGTGTGCTTGTTTCTTGTCTTAGATTAATAAAACTTCAAACTGCATTTGGATCCTCACTCGCCTTTGTCTAATCGTGACACAAACGATGTTCTAGGAAGATGATTATGATTAACTAGAATTACTAGAAAGCAAAACAGCATTTTATTGTCTCAGCATGTGCCCTAGTATACAGTATGAAAACCAATGATTTTTCAGGGAAATTTAGTTCCCAGTCCACTCACATCTCTTACATAAAATCCTTCCTCCCCAAATGCAGTATCGCATAGAAATCTTTGGGCAATGCCTGGACTGACAAACCAGGATGGTGTACCTTATTTTTATTGAAGAGAACTAGAGGGTAAGTTCTATGGCAGAGATCTGGAGAAGCAGTCGATTCTTGTATTCATGACGAGCAATGCTGGTTCTGTTTAGGATATAGAACAGCAGTATACACAATATACACGTACACCAAGCACTGTGAAACATGACAAAGTACCGGTGAACAGAGAGAAGAGCGATACACACCTTCTCTCTACACCAAAGCTACAACACCACTGCCGCTTGCAGCCGCTCAGCTCCAGACGTCACCTAAAACTGCCCTGATATCATGATACTTTGCGCATGCGCGGTATTGGTGTGGCCTTAGGTGACATCTCTCAGCTCCCGGTTAACCTCTCGTCCATGGAAAGTCGCATAAACCCGAGAGAAATACAGTAAATAAAATGGAAATAATTTAAAGTTCCTTGGGCGGCCCGGTACCATTTGGTCCACGGACCGATACCGGTACGCGGCCCGGGGGTTGGGGACCACTGGACTAAAGGACACACCCAGATATAATCAGTTAATAACCAAGATCTAGTAAGTAGAAAGTTATCTGGCTCTCATGGACATTTTTTCCCGTAAAAATTGTTGATCAAATCTCTTTTTCCAAACCGGTAGGAAGCATGTCCCCTATCCGCACCATGTTGTTTCAAATAATAGTATTTGGCATTTAAATAATAGATAATAATAGGATAGAATCCTACAGTATATTTTGTTACGTATAGATTACCGTGTACAGTAATTCTTTCTTCACATATTCCAATTTTGGATGTTAGGGTCAGAGCGCAGGGTCGGCCACGATACTGCACCCCTGGAGCATAGAGAGTTAAGGGCTTTGCTCAAGGTCCAACAGTGGCAGCGGTTGCTCAAAGGCTCAACGATGTCAGTAGTAATGGCACCTATCTTAATATTCTGACATTTGCAAACTTTTCATGCAAACTGCTTCTTTCTCCTGTCCAGATGCAGACTCCTGTGACTGTGAATCAATTCGTGTTCCCTGCACCGCTTCCCCGTCAAGGGGACTTTATGCCAGAGGGTCGTGTGTGCCGTGTATCTGGCTGGGGATTCACTAGCCCCACAGGGGGTATCCCTACATCCCTTCACACTGCCACAGTGCCCATTGTCTCCAGCACCCACTGCAATAGCACAGACTCCTACAACGGCAACATCACAGAAAACATGATCTGTGCTGGCTATGCGGAAGGAGGAACCGATGCGTGCAGTGTGAGCTACACATTTAACGACAACATTTCAAAATAATTGTACCATTAGGGTTTTTTAATTGGTGACAAATTTAGTTGAATATACAGGAAGTGGACAGAGATACTCGCTAGTAAGGACGTTACAGATCTCAGATGCAACTAGTGTCAAACAAGCAGACAACCACTTAATCAAGATGAACAAAAATAGACAAAATGTTGATAGAATTTGATTTAACATGTTAAATATACAGAGTTCAGCATTAACACTGATTTCAGTGTTTATGGATATTGTGCAGGGTTTATAACGCTTCCCTCTTTGCAGGGTGACTCCGGCGGACCGCTGGTATGTGAAGGTCGTGTCTACGGGATCGTATCTTGGGGCAACAGCTGTGCAGATCCTAAGTATCCTGGAGTTTACACCGCTGTCTCAAAGTTCCGGACGTGGATAGACAGCACTGTATTTGGCAATTATGGAAACTGTGGCAAGAACTAGACTGCGCAATATCAATATATCTTCAACCATTAACTTGGAAGCACAAAGAGATTAACATGCCAAATTCTTTGTTGTTGTATTTCAAGAGTATATCTTCTTCTTTTCTTATTATATTATATTAATAACTATGTTTGCCTCACACCACCGGGGTTGGGGGTTCGATTCCCGCCTCCACCTTGTGTGTGTGGAGTTTGCATGTTCTCCCCGTGCCTCGGGGGTTTCCTCTGTGTACTCCGGTTTCCTCACCCGGTCCCAAGACATGCATAGTAGGTTGATTGGCATCTCTGGAAAATTGTCCGTAGTGTGTGAGTGTGTGAGTGAATGAGAGTGTGTGTGCCCTGTGATGGGTTGGCACTCCGTCCAGGGTGTATCCTGCCTCGATGCCCGATGACTCCTGAGATAGGCACAGGCTCCCTGTGACCCGAGGTAGTTCGGATAAGTGGTAGAAAATGAATGAATGAATGAATGAATGAATGAATGAATGAATGAATGACTATGTTAAATATAACTTATGATAGTTTATACCATTTGCCCAGATGCAATTCTCCATTTGGATAAAAAGGACTTTCCAGCACAGCTGTTGTAAACGGTCGGAGCTAAAACTATGGCGTTAAATTTTCACAACATTGAAGGACGTTAAAGGTGTTTTGTGCTTTCTTTGGAAGCTTGGTATTTTTTTTCAATTGTTAACGTTTTGAGAGAAAAAGGGAAGCAGGTGAGTATAACTCACTTATTAAAGGATAACAGCAACTAATTTCCAAAAAAAATGCAACTGTACAGTAGCATAAAAGGCATTGTATATAAATAAACGAATAAATAAATAAATAAAATCTATATCATGTCACTGTTGTATAAGATGATTAGTATACGTTATGATATGATATGTTGTATAAATGATTAGTTTTATTTGAAATAGTTTATTAATCATTTAGGTAAAGTGATAATAAAATAAAATAAATAATTTAAGTTACTCAGTTTACTTGGCTTTATTTTCTTTCTGAGCGTGCGACTGAGCCGAGTAAACGTCTGTGTGTGTTCTTTAGTAGGTGCCATATTGTGCAGCACAAATATTATATTATTAGATACAAGAAATACCGTGTGCTCCTACCAAAGAATTAACATTGTTTAGTTTTTTCCACGAATACCAGCGTACCGACTCATTTTGCATTCTGTAAAGGTGCTGAAAAAGACGTTTGTGATTTTTGCTGAGATCAGGCTGACTGAGGCCAGACACAACAATAAACAGTGTTGTTTTGTTTGCTGGTTTGTTTTGTCTATTTTATGAGGACCGTCTTGCAGAAATGTTTCCCTGTTATGTAATACCTCCAGATTTAGACAATTTAGCCAACATGTTTAAAAATGTCACACATTTGTTTTTATGATTGTGTTTGGGTTTTAAAAAGAATAAATAAATGTCCTGTTGAGTATTTATACCAATGGCGGCCTGATTAAAATTATGGATAACTGAAAAAGTCTTTATTAATGTCATAGAGTAGTGTATGGATGTGTACATGACAACACAATTGAATATTTGGGTAAACTAAAGTGTAATAAATTGTTAATTGTTTAAACGTTTTATGGTATTTTCCGTTTACATGGTAATGAATGAAATAAAATAAAAAAATAATACAAGAAAACAATTCTGAGCAAAGCTCTCATTAAAAAACATCTTGCGATGTTGTTGCTATAAAACTGTTTAACTGTGAGAAGGTCAAAAATATTAGTGTGATTATTCGTCTGAAAAGAAAAGGCATTATGGTATAAAGCTCCTTTATCCATTCTGTATACTTTTTCTGTACGATCATTACGTGTATAAATCAGTTCAGATGATTTCAGAAAGAGTGTCAACATTTTTAGCAAAAAAAATCCTAGCAGGTAGAGAAAAAATAAAATTAGCAGCACTTTTTTAACGTTTTTTAAACTCTACAGTCGCGTCTGAGAAGCGATTCTCCTGTCGCAAGTGTTTGAATTCTGTCTTTCAGCTACACAACACTATGTGTGGTATATTAGCTTCCTGTCATGCTCTAAAAGCAGTCAGGGGAAAAAATCCCTCACCCGTTACTGTACATTCGGAAGTGTCGTGTCTTAGGTGTCGTAACTCTGCTGTAAATCTGCTTTAAAGGTTTCTTAGCACTAGTTCGTAAGGAATTTGTCACTGTGAAAAAAAACCCTGCTAATCACGATTGTAGCAGATGTTTTAGCACTAGTTTGCTATGATAGTTAGCAGGAAAGAGATTTTTTTCCACTTCAATGCACTAGGTAATAAAATCTGACATTAAAAATCTAGTAGTAAATAAAAATCTGTTTTGCTAAAATCCAAATTCTGGTCAATGTTTGTGATGTTTTTTATTTATTAAATTGTTATTGAATATTTTACTATTTAATTCCTATAAAGCCACACCCATTTGACATTTATTGTTTTGGTTGAAAAAGAAATCTGCACGCATCAACAATACCACAGTCATGATTTCAGATAAAAGTCTTATCTGGGGTAATTTAAACACACTTGGGAGGACACAATATACCACAGTATTACGAAAATAATAGTCCTTGTTTTCAGACTATCATCTTACCCAACAGGGGGGCTGAATCTCTCTGGATAAAGGTGTGTCCTTGTCGCAGTCGTGACACCACAAATGCAGTTGAAGGATCGTGACCTCATTGTAAAGCTACTCATTATTGTTAATTAACATAAACAAATATTGTACTACACTTTGATATACTTGATATGTCAAAGAAACAATATTGTGCGTTAGATTAAGCTGGATAAGACGTTGTGACATCATCAACAGCAACAACAACAACAACAAACTGTGAACTGTCCGTACGTATGGTTCTCAGGACAGCTTAGGGTTTAGCACTTAGATAAAAATGGCCTTTTATCTGAATCTGGGTCATATATTCATAACATGGCTATTTCGGTGTGGACAGAGAAGAACCCGAGATATATTCACAGATACAAGATAAAGTATGTAACAACAATTCAGGATGATTGTTGTTGTTGTTGTTTTAAATCTTTCAGAGCACAAATCATATTAAAAGTTAACATTTGAAACAATTAACCTCAGTTTGATTGAACGCCTAATAACATAGAATATAATCAACAATGCAGTGGCACAATGACTTACCATCTCTAATAATTATATGCACTTTGGAGGTTGGGGTCAGTGTGCGGGGTCAGCCATTAAACAACATCCGTGGAGCAGTGAGGATTAAGGGTCTTGCTCAAGGGCCCAACTCTGGCTGGAAGCTCGGAGGTGCCAAGAAACCTGCCTCCGATCATAGTGTGTAGAAATAAAGTCAACTTGGACCCTTGACTTTTCATGGTTTCTGCTGGAGGAAATTTCATTTGTCAAAAGCTGTTTAAGGAGAAAATATTCTTTTAAATGTCTCTCATATGGAGAAAGTGGCAGCGAATTCATATTACAATTAAATGGGTCCATGGATTTAGGTCTAAAACACATGTGCTTCCTAATCAGCCTGAAGGTGAAACAGCTCAAACACTGATGTTAGCTCTTATGTTTTAATTTTATTTCAATTCTCTCTTCATTATTCCGTTCAAAGTCTTTATAAGTTTAAGTTGACTTATTCTTCACGGCCAATGTAAGCGTATTTGCTTCTTCTTGTGACAAGACTAGACACCAGATTCTAGGCCATAAATTCAGGCTGGCAGGGACGCTGTGGAACAGAGCGACTAACCTCTGACTGATGACTTCCTGTCTGTAAAAAGAGGAAGACATAAAGGAAAGAAAATCGATACGAGCTTTCAAACCGGGTCGTCTAAAACTCTGATTTATTTTCAAAAAACTTTATACAACCTTGAATTTGGAGATCTAAGTCTCAGAATTGTAGAGGTTTAATGGAGATAGATCAGTCCAGAGCAGTGCTTTCTCTATCTCTCGATTTTGAGTTATCCTTCAGGCAAATAAAGCTCTCCGACTGTCATACTGCTTTCTAGTAGCAGCCTTTTATTTGGATATTTAGATGTGGGCTAATGGCATGCTTCCTTGCTCCAGTGAGTGCTTCGATTGTGCACTAAGAAAATAATAAATGACAGGATGCTGCTTTATTCATCTTACCTTTTAACCACCGTCATGATTGTGTTCTGATTGTAAAACAAGCTATTTCCTGTTATTACTTACACTATTTTTGTCCTTAAAAAATTATGGAAGAAAAAAAAAAGAATGCAATGTTACTAAAATTCTAGAAATGCTGACACTTACAATCGAACCCTCAACCCTGAAGGAGTGAGACAAAGGTGCTAACTGCTAAGGCTTCTGGTTTTTAACTCAGACTTTAAAAAAAAATAATAGTTAGAAATTATGAAATTTTTTCTTTCTCCTTTCTGATCTGATGCCATGGAAAATGAATCGACACCTTTTTTTGACCGAACGGATTGCAGAATTTGACATTACGCCTGTTAAATCTTAACACGTGCACATTTAGTGTACTCTGGTATTTTGGGCGAAGCTTCAATTTTTCAGAATGACACGTTCAGAACTCTCTGTTCTGTCTCTCGCCTGTCTTTTTTTCCCCTTCTAACCTCCTAAATGTGAGCTTTTATCTCACAGACAGCTTGCCTGTTTGTGAAAAGACGTGAATATTTTATAGTTTTCAAAGCTTCAAACGACAACACCGAGAAACAGCCCAGTCCAGAGGGCAATCACGTTAATTTATGAATTTATTCAGCGTCCTATTTCTTCATGATCAAGAAAGACGATGCCTCAAATCTCACAAGCGTGACAGAGTTCTAGCAGAAAGATATCCATGGACCGATGGACGGTATCCGTCTTCAGCTTGTACTTTGGAAATGTCAGCCTGGCTTTTCTGTCAGTAACGCACAGCCTGCACACGCTGGATAATGTGTGTAATTTGCTAGATCAGTCAAAACGCTGGCTTCAAGCGAGCACGGTCTTTATAACCTCGGTCGTAAAGGATGTCATAACCCCAGTGACAGCTCCAAATGCATTCGGTCACTCAGTGTTTGAGAGGCATTAGCTCTGAGACAGGAGGCATCTATTTTTCCTCCTCATTGAGACGAGCAGCCGAGCACGGCTAAATTGAGACGAATAGCGCTAAACGGCCTGGCGGTGTACCTGGCAGTGCGCAGACCTGCATTAATAACCGCACAAACGTTTATAGAATAGTAAAACACTGAAGGATAAGCAAATCATAAATTACTCTTTACATCCTCTCGGTAAATGATCTAAAAGGCTTGTCCTGTTCTGTAATTGCAAAGGCTTATGGGATATGTCTGCAAACTAGAGATGTTAGCTTATGGAATATCAATGGTTTGGGAAAAAATTTGCAGAGCAATGAACGAGTGAACGTCCTGAATCGTGGACTGCATGTTTTATAAGAAGAGTAATAGGCTTGAGGCTGTTTTAGATTTATTTTCATTATTCTGTTCTTTCTGTTCTGTTGGTCACATGAAATTTTTTAGTTTTCAAATTCCTGTCTCGGTCGTGATAAACGTCACAAATTGGCTGATGCTCATGAGGATTTTCAAACAATAACTAAAGTCTAACGGTTTCCATGCCTTCTGAGATTATTGTTAGGTTCAGATTTACTATCACACTATAAAAGTGCGTCACAACACTGTATTCTGTGCCCTGTATCCTTCCTGCACCTCAGCACGGGTGTGAAAAATGCTGTAAACAAAGAAAGCTTTCAGAAATATAAATAATGAGTGTTTAGTTCTGTCAATTTACAAAATGCAAAGTGAGCAAACAAAAGAAAACAATATTTGTTTTCTTTTGGTTTTTTTTGCCTTCAAACCAGTATGAAGCGATGGCACGGCCCCCACGGAGCCCCGATCTCGACATCATCGAGTGTGTCTGGGATTACATGAAGAGACAGAAGGATGTGAGAAAGAAGATCTGTGGTTAGTTCTCCAAGACGTTTGGAACGACCTACCGGCCGAGTTCCTTCACAAACTGTACTGTGTGCGAGTGTACCTAGAAGAATTGCTGCTGTTTTGAAGGCAAAGTGCGGTCACACCAAATATTGATTTGATTTAGATTTCTCTTTTGTTCATTCACTGCATTTTGTTCATTTATGAAAATAAATGTTTAACACTTCCATTTTTGAAAGCATTCTTTGTTTACAGCATTTTTTCACACCTGCCTAAAACTTTTGCACAGTACTGTACAGTATATCATACTGTATATCACTGTACTGTCATAATGATGTGAAAATTAGGACTTGACTTCGTTTCCCATGCGCCCGTACAAGTCACATGACCTCGTCACATGTCTCACTGTATATTGTGTTGTCGTGAGCCTCATAATCTGTTTTTTTTCTCCTCTATATCTATTGTTTCCCTTTATGCTTCTTGTTTCTTTTTTTCCCAATAAAATTTGTAATTGCAGGGCTAGAAAAAGTGTGTGAAAGTGTGTGTGTGTGTGTGTGTGTGTGTGTGTGTGTGTTGGAAAGAAAGTGGCAGAATCTAAAATCTTTATACTTTTATTTCTTCTTATTACTCTCAAATGACCCAAACCTCTCTCTCTCTCTTATATAGCATTGACACTGGAGACTCCTTCCGTAATTGTCCGATAAACGTGTCCCTCACAGGAAAATTCGATTGGACGTAAACAACAACAAAAATAATTAATTTTTGCTTCATTAAATAACAGGTTACTCATTTGTTTATCGTCAGAATTGAATTGTACGGAAAATCAGTAAATCGTATTAGAATGAATGCGTTAACGGAATCTAACAGCGATTTGAATAACGATCATAAGCAGTGTAAAAGTGAAAATTTATTTCGATGCAATTCATTTGTTTCTCACTAATTAATTATAACCACTAGACTGGGGAAGAATAAACAGTCGGGAGTCTTGATATATAATTTATTGTTTTTATTTTAATGCATTTATCTTTAATTCTAAGTATTTTTTGTAACCATCAGCATAAGAAATAACAGCTTTAAGAGAAAAGGATGTGACCTGGTTGTTACATAAAGCCTCTGCAAAGGCTGCAATTACCGGAGCTGCTCATTTTTCGCCCCCTCTTAAGTCTCAGCTGCACTTTTACTGTTCTCCCTGAATAACTCCCCGAGCAAGAAAGGCAGCAAGTGAAGAAAGCTTGTGTCAGTGCTCGGGCATTTTAGGAGCGAGTGTAAAGTGAGGAAGTGATTCAGACTTGAGTTGAGCCTTTAATTATGTTTAAAAAGTGGCCATTAGGCAGACGAGTAGCCTGTTGTGTGAAGACAAGCCCTAATGAGGTATTATGTATGCAAAAATGGCACCGCATGTCACTTTTCTTTCTCCTCGTGCCCTCGTCCTCATTGTGATTCATCGAGCTGCTCCTGAGAGAAATGTCAGAAACTCAAGAGCTGTAATGTTTCTTAACAAGACCTGTCAGTCAGGAGACAAACCTCTCCTATGTGTGTCAGCTGATAACAGAGCTTGTTACCTAAAGCCAGATCAGACCTGTGTGTGTGTGTCTGTCTGTGTGTGTGTGTGTGTGTGTGTGTGTGTGTGTGTGTGTGTGTGTGTGTGTGTGTGATGCATAACATCCTCCACATCTCTTCTTTGTACCATTAACCATAAACCGGAGAGACGCAGACATAAAGACTCCCACATACTGTATCTGACTAAGTGTGTTACATTTCTAACGTCTTGGGAACATTATTTATTTTTATTTTTTAATAATGGTCAAACAGGTGGGTCACGGTGGCTTAGTGGTTAGCATGTTTGCCTCACACCTCCAGGGATGGCGGTTCGATTCCCACCTTTACCATGTGTGTGTGGAGTTTGCATGTTCTCCCCGTGCCTCGGGGGTTTCCTCCGGGTACTCCGGTTTCCTCCCCCGGTCCAAAGACATGCATGGTAGGTTGATTGGCATCTCTGGAAAATTGTCCGTAGTGTGTGAGTGTGTGAGTGAATGAGAGTGTGCCCTGTGATGGGTTGGCAGTCCATCCAGTGTGTGTTTATTTGCTAATACTATTTGCTAACGTGCTAACCACTATTATTTCTGCCTCGATGCTCGATGACTCGATGTCTGAGATAGGCACAGGCCCCCTGTGACCCGAGAAGTTCGAATAAGCGGTAGAAAATGAATGAATGAATGAATAATGGTCAAACATTTCTGGACTATATGATGTCCATAAAACAGATTAAAAAAAAGAAGAAGAAAAAAAAAAAAGTTAAAGCTATAGTTATAGAGTGCAAAAGTTTGCATCCCCTATGGGTTTTGAAGGCGGAAAAAAAAACCCATAAAATTTAAAAATATTTAAATCCATTTTACAATGTATGTATAAAAGAATTTAAATGTATTGCACCCCAGAAAATCCGACACAAACAACAGTAAAAGTAATTTGTAATATAATACCATATATGTTGACCATTTTTGTTAGAATTTTAGAAGGATAGTACTGCCTTATATGTTGCTACAGTAAGTCGAATAACAGATAAACCGTTTCCTAGTTAATGACAAAAGCTTTAGCAGAATGTGGTTAATATTTTGTTAAAAAATAAATCACACAATATGGGATCATTTATGGGACATTTCAAAGACGTCTCGTCCATCGGAATGTTGTCAGCCATCTTGCCCCCCCTTCCCGATCCTGTTATCGCCCCTTTTACCTTCCAAGTGTCCAGCATTCGACACTTTAGTTAAAGAAGTGCATCATCCAGGTGCTTGAAGTTCATGACTTCATTGATCTTCTTTTCAGTGTGAACACACGAGTCAGCATGTAATATTTATAGTACTGTACATGGCATAATATAGTGTTTAAGTACCATGTGATTTAGGAAGCATCTCCTCTCTACTCTTACTGTATATATCTCACATTAGCTTTACTCAACTCTCGGGCCTCTAATGACTGTATATTACTGCATGATTTAGCCTTAAATAAATGTGTATATGTCGGGATCACGCCTGGACTTTTTACCTGTCAGAACATTAGAGGACGTTCTGTCAGTTGTCTCTTGTGCCATGTGGTTTTTGTTAACGTTTTGTGGTCACGTGTCTGCCCCCGTCCTAGTCCTAATTCCCTTCCCTCTTCTGTTTGGTTGGCCTGTCTTGGTTCTTTTGGTTTTCTTTTCTTTTTCTTTTCATTGTTTCCCGGTTATGTGTCTGGTTAAATTTAATACTAATAATATGTTTTTAGCTACCCTATAAAGACACCCCATTTCCTGACAGTATATAATACTGTCCGAGTCCGAGTCGGATTGTATTCATGTAACAAATACCACCTGATGGTTGATCATACTGTAGTATTTTTCTTCTGAAGTATTTTACTATTATCCATCAAATACTGGTGTCAGACACACACAAACACACACACACACACACACACACACACACACACACACACACACACACACACACACACACACACACACACACACACACACACAAATAGGATAAGAAATAGGCACACACAATCCCATAAACAAAACAACAGTGGAAATGAGGGGGTGGCAGTATCCTGACTCAGACTATAGCAAAATCGCACATCTATCAAGTAGCGGCAAATAAAAAGACAGCAAATAGAGAGGACCGGGATTGAGGGTAGAGGGGAACGAGTGGGGTGGCTGAACAAAGCGTGAGAGGATTTGTGAGACTGATGCGTAGGTGTGCTGTCTCTCACTCCTAGTTTTTTCTCTGTACATATGACTCAGTCTGACTGAAGCTCAAACACACACACTGTGAACATTTTAAACACACCTCCAGGAGGAACATTAGCCTCGCACGCATCACAGAGCTTCGAGTTAACGCTCTGAAGTTGAAAGCCGACAGCAAAAGATGAACTGTAGAGACAGAGACAGAGAGAGAGAGAGAGAGATGGAGGAGAAAAGCAGGATTACTGACACCCGACATCAACGAAATTCAATAGACATTCTAGGTAACAAGCAGGAATTGTTCGGATCTGAGAAAAACCTGAACATATGATTACGGTGAAGTTTTCTGTTACAAGATTCATGATTAACGTTAATATTCATGGAAGGAGGAGTCTCTAGTTTTAGTGCTTCGTATCAGTTCAAAACGTTTTTTTTTTTGGTGTATCACATATCACAAGGCCATCATGTTGTTGTTGTCCCCATTCAGTTTCACTCAAGATGCATATATGATTTTCACACAGGTTTTTCCCCCTGATGTCCTTCCTGACCCAACCAACCCTTCCATTTTATCCGGGTTTGGGACCTGCACAGACATTTAACCCCTCATTGTCCGGCTCTTTCCCTGCCTGTGAATCTTAAACACAGGATCCTGTCGCTGGACTTCACTCCCTACATAACAAATCCTTTTTTTTATCCTGAAACAAAATGAGGTCATAATGTAGTTTAGTTTTAGTTTATTTATTTATAAAGCACATTTAAAAACAACAGTCGTTGCAGCCAAAGTGCTGTACATCGAGTAAAAACAAACAAGAACAGTGCAAAAATAAAAACACAATCCAAAAACCCGTCAAACAGAGTTAAAACATACAGAGTAAAAGTGAGTTTTTAGAGCAGATTTAAACAATGAGACAGTGGTAGCAGATCTTAAATAAAGAGGGAGATTGTTCCACAACTTTAGAGCTGCCGTAGCATAAACCCGATCGCCCTTAGTTTTAAAATGTGCACGAGGTACCGAGAGAAGGAATTGATTAGAGGACCTAGGGGTAGGGTACGGAGTGAGGAGGTCACAAATATACTGGGGAGCACAACCATGTAAAGCTTTAAAAACATAAAGTAAGATCTTAAAATCAATATGGAACTTAACCGGGAGCCAGTGTAATGAGGCAAGTACTGGGGTAATGTGCTCACGTTTTCTGGTGCCAGTCAGTAATCTCGCTGCCGCATTTTGTACCAGTTGTAGACGGTCGAGAGATGATTTAGGCAAGCCAAAGTAAAGAGAGTTACAGTAATCCAATCTCGAGGTTATAAAAGCATGAATTACAGTTTGTAGGTCCTTCATAGAAAGCATTTTCTTGATTTTAGCAATTGATCTTAGTTGACAAAAGCTGCTTTTCACGACTGTGCTAATCTGTTTATCAAAAGACAGCATAGGATCAAAAACAACACCAAGGTTTCTAATATGATTACGTACATATGCAAAGGGCCAAGCTGCTTTATAAGACCAGAAGACACAGTTGTTGGACCAAAAACTATTTCCGTTTTGTCATTATTTAACTGTAAAAAATTCAGATCCAGCCAGCACTTAATGTCCTGAAGACAATCAAACAGAGTGGACATAGAGCAGTTATTGTTTTTAACAGGAAAATAGAATTGAGTATCGTCAGCATAAAGATGATATGATAAATTGTGTTTCTGAAAAATATAACCAAGTGGAAGCATATACAATGAGAAAAGCAAAGGACCCAAGATAGAGCCCTGAGGAACACCATAGGAGATTTGAGCCCTAGATGAAAAACAATTTCCCAAATTCACAGAAAAAGATCTGTCCTTGAGATAGGAAGCAAACCAGTTCAGCACAGATCCCTGAAAACCAGCTACTTGATAAAGTCTTTGTAGAAGGATATCATGATCTATTGTGTCGAAAGCTGCACTTAGATCAAGCATGATTAAAATACAGCAAGAACCAGAGTCAAGTGACAATAAAATATCATTGGTAACTTTCAGTAGGGCAGTTTCAGTACTGTGAAATTCTCTAAACCCAGACTGAAAATGTACACACATATGCTCATTAATGTACACACATATGCTCACACATAATGTACTCACATATGCTCATTAATAATCTAATAATCATATAAAAGACAAAATTATTTTTTTCTCATTAAAAAAAGAAAAAGTCAGCTCCTGGGTTGATGGGTATGAGCTTCACGTACTGCACACTCTCTGTTCCAGAAATGTATTTTTCAGTGACTTATAATTTATTTATGTTGTCATAAATACATTGTTACATCATTATATTTAAATACATTTTAATAAATGTTCGACTAGTAAATAAATAATCCTCTTTGCCCCCTCTGCTGATTACTCATGCGTAGATGACAGACTACACCGAGCTCGTTGTATACACTTGAGAGAAACTACCATTTCCACATTCGTAGCGGATTTGCTTCAGCATTATGCAGGAACTGATCCATGCGCTTTAATGTTTCCTTGGGGGCCCGGAGGGGGTTCAGAGTGTGACGTGTGCAAGCCAACTGCTCACAAACTGCTGCAACGGTCCTGATCCTCACCCGATGTTTAGCTTCAGGGATGAGCCTGAGCGAGAACGGAGTCAGATCGATAAGTAAGAAGCGTGATAGGGTACTGTGGGGCACGAGGCTAATGGGAATAGAAGACCGTCTCCTAGCCATCGCACACCTTTGACTGAAATGAGCAGAAGGCCTGAGGGATGCACTTAAGAACAAAACATAACACAGACTGTACAGTATTTCTGGAAGAGATAGATAGATATATAACGACATGAAAGCAAACCAAAAAATAAAGACTTTCTACAAATTACTCCAAATTGTTTTCTTTATCTTCCTTTTTTTTTTGATTGTATTGTTGATCTCAGACTGAGAGCATGTGCTGGCTGAGATTCATTACAAGCAGTAACATGGTTTCATTGCTCAAAATTGCAAGGCAACATCTCATGTTTTATTATCTGAAGCGGAAATGGTCTCGCCAGTCTACAACTGCAATCAAGTGCTTTACATAAAGTAGCTGGCAAACTTCCCGTACAGATGACTTCCATAAACAGCTGTGATCAAAGCGAGTATGAATTATTAATTCATGCGCCCCAAAGGTTGTATCTTGGATAGTAATTTCGAAAATCGTACCCAGGTTACTAATGAAACACTTTCCTTCTTAAGCACCTTCTCAGCATGTGGGCTTGTGAAATCATAAAAATTTGATCTCATATAAAAAAAAATAATAATAATAATTTATTTCTACTTTTTGTCATTCTCTTTTTGAAAATTGATGCCCGACCGGCTGGTTTCGGTATTTCAGAAACTGTTGATCTCCTGGGATTTTAATACATGACAGAAAAGTTAAAAAAAAAAACAAAAAAAACAAAAACACATCCAGTGAGTGGTAATTCTGTTAGATGTTTCTGATCAGCGCTATCGGGAAGGCTACGGTGTCTCAAATAACCACTCTTTAAGTAATCCACGAAACCGGCCGTTGCTAATCTGATCCCTGTCAGGTTTTAATGCGTCTGTTTATATCCACAGCTATGAAACGTGACCTGAGTTGCAATTTGTTATAACAGCCAATTAATTAGTGTTCTTTAGACAGCCAAGCAACGGGCTTTCTCAAACATCCCCCCACCCCATCACCCTTATTTGCTTAATAAACACCTTTTATTATTTATTTATTATATTGTCTAATCATTAAATCTACATGCATTCTTACACTATTGATAGATCAGATGAAGTTTGAATTTTTTGGGGGGTTTTCTTTGACGGCAGGTACATACAGTGGATGTGAAATCAATTCTCCCTTGTGGCTCTGGTTTAAGACACTATCTGTATCAGAAACTAATTAGCACCAACAAGCTCCCTCGTGTGCGTTTTAGGCTCCATGCTGCCATTGTTCTCAGTGTTAGAAAGATGCAGAGAACTGCAAATCAGTAGATAATGTTTGGTAAGCTGTCTTAAAAATAGGAATGTTAATGCAGCAGTGAAGTGCCATTAAGTCAGGATAATTTTGGTGACACTCCCTGCTGCTTAAACGCCCACTCTCGCTCAGTTCCTCGGCGTTAGCTGGTGCATGTTCCGTTCTGAAGAAATAGCCCAGTAAAACCACATTAGAAAGAACATTGAACTGCAGAACTTCCTGTCTAGAAATAATTAGCTCTGCATGCTAATTTTGTGTGGTCAAATTCCCGAGGCAGAAGCATCTATCCAATGTTATACCCTTAAGCGGGAAAAGGGGTCTTTAACACATTTAAGCTTTCTTTGGTTTTGTTTCATACTCTATATAACATTTAACTATCCTTGAGGAACAATTTATTGACATATGGAAGATTTTATCCTTCTGGGTGTCACAACCAGAGAAGGAAGGAGACGGACCCGTACACACGATAGCTTCAAAGGAATGGGGTTTAGACAAATAATAATAATTATAATTAATGATAAAGACAAATACAGTAAAATGACGAGGGCTAAAATAATGCAAACGACGACACTTAACAATGACGAGGGTAACTTAACGTAACTGATGAAGCTGCTCACATTTATACATAAGACAATGATCACACAATGTGGTGTGACAGGTCTGGAGACAGGGAGGAGCTGACGAAGGCGGGGTAGTCACGTGACGAGGAACAATAACAAACACACATGGCCGAAAGTCCAGGCTGATCCCTGACACTGGGAAGAGTACACTCAAATTGTTCTACTTGGAACCCTTGGGTGGTTGTAGATACTGAGATTTGATGTGGATCCTTCCGTGGGATGTCCACTCTTACAAAAGCTGTTAGTGAGTGTACACTCTGAGGAGATGTTCCACATGTTTAAAAGGTGTTCTACATGAAACCATTGGGGTCTGAGGTCCTACTTAGAACCAACCGGCAGGTCTAGGGTCATGTGGTAGCCTAGCGGTTAAGGTTTTGTGCTACCAATCGGAACCCTCAGTTGCTCAGTTGTATAAAAATGAGATAATGCTAGTTACTCTGGATAAGGGCGTCTGCCAAATGCTGGAAATGTAAATGAAATGTCTATTATCTTAAAGAATTGCATTATTCGGAAAAATTTAGAATGTAATATAAACTTCTATCTATCTTCTGATTTTCTGTTTAAAGATATAGTGCAAGTTTCTGTAAACTCCAGGCATCAGAAAGGAAGTGTGCACTCAGCAGCTCTGTCCACTGCAAAATACAGCATCCACAGCAAACAAAAAGCGGTCAGCAATATTCATCATCTGACTCAGACATTGGCAGGCTGATTTATCTGAAGTCCTGGCAACCAGACAAAAGCCTTGCGGTCTCTCACTATTTTTTTTTGTTTAATCCGGGGGAATTGTGGGTAAGTGTGCAGTTGGGTGAATTAATAACATACTTTCTGCTGACAACAGAGCTGCAGCAATGGGTCCTGGTGCAAGTATGTATGAAATATACCGTATCTGTGACCAAAGTAACCAAAGATGTATGATTATGCAAAAATAATCAGAAAAAATGAACTGAAATTCCAACTCACCCCAACACAACCCCCTCAATCTGTCGTCTGAAAAGCAACATGTCTATGTTATGTCTACTGTCTTGTCTTGTCTATTGTTTTGTCTCGACCCTAGAAAAACAAAGTACAACACGCTCATGAATATTCAATTTCAGTTCAGTTCAATTTTCTTTGTACAGCACTTTTAACAATGGACATCGTCTCAAAGCAGCTTTATAAAACATAAGAAATATAGAACGAAAAGTTCAAGATTAAAATTAGACTTTAATTATTTTTTTTTTTTGTATTTATCCCTAATGAACAAGCCTGAGGTAGCGAAGAAAAACTCCCTTAGATAGACGAGGAAGAACCTGGTTCCTCCAGACTCAAAAGGGAACCTCATCCTCATTTCGGTGACACTAAAGGGCGTTATTATAAATTATGATAAAGAACAGAAAGTGTTATTATAAATATTGTCCTTTCTACAGTCATATACAGTCCATTTGGAGTTCCTTAACAACTCATAAATTAGCTCAGTTCCTTTAAGAAATATTTATTTACATTTACATTGCTCTCTAAAATTTTCCTGATAAAAAAAAACAAAAAAAAAAAAAACAAACAAAAAAAAAAAACATGCCACAGCTTGCTAATATACACCTGTGTTATGAGCGAGCTAAAGGGATGAGGAATAAATCAAACCGAACCTAATTTCACAGCTGCACGTATGCTGTGACGGAAGTAGTTCGCAAGAACAGAAGACGATTCATGGCGTGTCAGACTCGTACCCTGGGCTTATAATTCATTATAACGACACACTTCATGCCTTCCTTGTGTTAATAGAAACAATGTCCGTCATTGTATCGTCGTGTCACCCGCTGATGTTCAGCTCCTCACATAATAAGGGATGTGATACCATAGTGATTAAAGGTGTTTGACTACTCATCAGAAGGTTGTGAGTTTGAATCCAACACTGTTGGGCTCCTGAGCAAGGACGTTAACCCTCATATGCGCTGGATAACTTTGTCTCTTTTCTTTAATTTGATTCATCCTCTAAACCGAATGTCTGAAAAACAAAAAAAGACTTTTCAGAAAAGAGAATTTCTTTCAAACGTCCTTCAGCTGTGAATTAAACAACCTTGCTGATGATAAAGCGATGACGCTGTTCTTGTCCTGTGCCAGATCTCTATTATAATTGCAGTTTATCATCAGGTCGCAAAACTCCGTAAATCGTCCCACCATCAGAACGTCTCCTTCTTCGACAAAGGTGACTCACAAAGCTTTCCTTGAACTTTAAAAAAAAAAATAAGTGAGCTTCTAGTGACTGGAATATAAATGCGGGATAATTGTGACTTCTTGAATGCAGGCTGAGAAATTAAAAGTACATTAGTACATGATTATTATTATTATGCCTGCTGGTGAAATAATCATTAAATGAGATTTTCTCAAATGAGCAAGACACGATTATATAATCTGAGGTGAGTCATCTAGGATAAAATCTATCAGGCTGTAGCAGAAAGGGAGCCTGTGCCTATCTCAGGCGTCATCGGGCATCGAGGCAGGATACACACTGGACGGCGTGCCAACCCATCGCAGGGCACATACACACTCTCATTCACTCACACACTCACACTACGGACAATTTTCCAGGGATGCCAATTAACCTACCATGCATGTCTTTGGACCGGGGGAGGAAACCGGAGTACCCGGAGGAAACCCCCGAGGCACGGGGAGAACATGCAAACTCCACACACACAAGGCGGAGGCGGGAATCGAACCCCCAACCCTGGAGGTGTGAGGCAAACGTGCTAACCACTAAGCCACCGTGCCCCCCAGTACAGTTTTAGGTAAAGGTAATGAAAAATACTCTGCTTTAGTAAAGTTACTGTGAATGATTTAATTCTGGGTCAGTGTTTCTCCATATGCTTCCAGACAGTTCATAATTTTGCTCTGAAATCTTTGACTATACTTATACAGCAGATATAATATAGATATGAGTAGGTTAATAGAGCAAGACAGTTTCACCGTGCTGAATTGAACCAAGTCACATCTCTCCTCACACACAGATCGATACGATGTGCACACACTGTTCTCTCTGCTCTCGTTAATCAAGAAATGGTGCACACACACTATTTTTCGCACATTGCTCACATTACACCTCTTTCATATTGCTCAGATTGAGAGTGTAGATATTCATCACTGGATCTCTATAAACCCATTGTATCAATCTGGTCTATTTATTGCTTAATCTGCATTTTTCAACACCTCTCTGTGTGTTATAGACTTCACTGCACTAGTACATGTACTCAAGATTCAAGCATGAATTCTGCTGTGAGGACATTTCCTTGTTCTGCACATGTCCATGGGGTTTCCTTTGGGTTCTCTGGTTTTCTCCCACCTTAACTGAATAAACCCTGCATATGGATTCACACTCTGTCGCCGGCCGCCTCAGCCCCCTTGTTACACTGGGCTTCCTGGCTTCAAATTCATAACCAGGACAGAAAATGCTAAATAAATGATCTTAATATTTAAGATTAGATTGTGAAATATTTTAATGAAACTGTTTAAACACCTAGTGCTCAAAATGTGCTCATATAATTTTGATTTTAGGCTTTGGGCTACTGATGGGCAAGTTAAGCAATGTCAAGTGGTGTCATGTCTCAACTGTACCTTTTGGAGAGACGTGTTTAGACATAAACTAAAGTTTTATTAAAAAATATTCTTCTTATATTGTCCATGAAATGGTTTGCAATGACGCATGTGTAAATCCTAGTGATGTCATGGCAACACTGTCCTTTTTACTCTTATTAACAAAAAAACGATTTCTTCTGCGTTGGGCCGAAGAACCGTAGACAATCAGCCACCGCAAAGAAGGCACTCGGTCATCTGGACCTTTTATTACACACAGATAATCAGCATCGTTGATCCGTTGATCCACATTTGTCCTCACGTTCTGCCTCTCCCATACAATCACACAATGGAAAGGGAAAAGGTGGAGCCAAAACAGGAAATTGCATAGAGCCATGACAATTAAGGGGAAACACTCAATCAGACGCCACTTAAGTGTGCAGGTTCAGACAAGTTAGTGTGGATTATATACATATTTAACAAATATCATTCTATACCGGTTACTTAGACAAATCAAATGCAAAAAAACGAAAAAGTTCACAAACAAACACACTTATGCCTCTTTTCCCCCGGAAAGAACCGGGTGCTGGTTCAGAGCTAGAGTTGGTTCCACTGGAGAACCTTCTAAGAACCGGTTTGCCTTTCCACCAGCTAGAGAGCCGTCACAGCGCCGAGTGTGACGTCACTGTATATGTGTCACGTGTCCCAGCAACGTTAGCGCAGCAGCGGCAAACACAACCACAACAACAATGGTGGATGTTGCTTTACTATTAATGCTCATGGCTTTGTGAACCTACATCGGCATCCAAATGCGGCGAATAAAACGTGTATTAAACATTAGTGTACTTAAGGTACATTATCAAATGTGCTAACAGTAGCCCCGACCCAAGCGGTTCTTAAGTCTAGACCAGCAACGTTTTGGTGCTACTTAAAAACCACTTTTCTTGGTTCAGAGCCGGTGCTTTGGCGGTCGAAACAGAAAGAACTGGTTAAAATTAAAACTGGTTAAAATTAGGCTCTGGCTCCGAACCTGCACTCAAACTGCCTTGGTGGAAAAGGGGCACTAAAGGGCTCGGTAGCATCGTTAGCGATGAGTTAGCTGAGATACTTTTTTAAACAGTGTAGGTTGTGTTGTCATGGCAGCAGTAAACTCAATTAAAATAGCATGTTGTGTAATTTTTCATGCTAAGCTTTATTATCTGTTACGATACCCCGTAGTGTCCAGAAGAGCATGGGTTAGCGTTTTTTTGCGAAAGTCTCATTCCCGAAAGGCTCGGCATCGATCGATAATTAACTTCAACGTGCAAAAAAAAATACTCGCAAAGAAGAATTTGATCACTGACGAATCGAAATGTAAACTTTCTCCGTCTTTGGTCTCGTTTTAAATGCCGAACGTTCAGAACATTTCTCTCGGCTCACCTCTGAGGAGAAGATACAAAACTACAAAGCGGGCTTGATCTAAATGAGATTTTCACTATTTATGAGCTCAGGGGGTGTAGCATCGAGCCACGGGATATATTCATCTCAGTATACTCAACAGACAGATTTATAATCAGGAACTATTAATGCAGGAAGATCAATCGTCTCAGAGATACAAGTACCAATTTAAAGATTTTAATGAGTATAGAGAGCTGCCCTGTAAAGCAGTATTAAAATACTTAGCGCAATAAAAACAACTTGCTGTCATCTGTAGCTTTGTAAGATGAGCATGCGGGATATTAACAACATAAATTTCTTTATAGTACCGCAGAGAAGTCGAGGTCTGGAGGAAGTGCTGCATCAGTAAAGAACCGCAGAAGTGGATAAAAGGACTTCCATCAAATTTTGAGCAAAGTATTCAAAAAGTTCTCTTATTTCCTCTCAGCTCTATATTTTTTTAAAAAAAAAACATCAGAAAATGAGATTCGGACCAATATTCTGCCTTATTTTTGGCATGTACTGTATTATAGAGCCAAAGGTTTGTGTTTTAATTGACCATCATGTCCTAATGTGGTTCTTTAATAAACTTCTGGAAGAAAACAATTGTATAGGATATTGACCATATTGTATACCTTGACATCTATAAATTTGGGAACCGTTAAATGTACCCCACAAATACAACTAAGTCATCATGCTTTAACGTAATGAATGAATTTTGGCTCCCCATCTCTACCTGTAAATTATATTTTATAACATATTTACTCGGTTAATCTGTTCTCAAAAATGCACATAAACAAGTTGCCTAATTTAAAAGCATCGCCACCCTGACCAGGCATTTACTAAGGATGAATAAAAGGAATGCTATAAATGCATCGCATGTAGATGAACATGGTCATTGTTTTGTCCTGTGAGCTTCAAACCTGACTATTGATGCGACTTTATTCATAGCTAATAACCTAGTAAAATTATGGGATGTTTTGTAAACAAGAATGACTCAGAAATGCTTAGTCACCTTAAGTGACTTTTTACCTCAGATAACGAGACAGAACCTGCTATGAATGATTGTGTTAATCACATTTCCTCTTTTAAGCTTTATTTACAACCTTTATTCTGAATATTTCCCGTACATTAAATTTTCATTTACATTATCTGCATGGTGGCATTGTTTGGGAAAATTTATCCCGATATTCCGAGTCTGGGAAAGCCTGTAGATTTTACTGTGTAACTGAACATGTCAAGATTCCTCAGGTCGTCACAAACACACTGTCTTACCCGGACTAGCTAAAAAATACATTTATAATACATGAGCAACAGTTTGATATGTTCGTATTCTCCACAAGCACGAGTTTATCCAAGGGTCACTTGACATTGGATCCAAATATAAAAAAAAAAAAACAATTCAGCGGTTCAATTAAATTTCAATTTCTATCTGCTTCGCTGAAGGACAACCATGAATAAAAACAATTAGCGCCAAAAACGCAGGCTGCGCTCTGTATCACAGCAGTGCATCCAGAATTATAATGTAACCCTACGTTAGGCAGCATTATTAAAAGTGGCCAGATGCTTGAATACCACCGTGCTTGTCTCTTTAATGGCTTCCATGCTTATATAAATATTACCCTACGTGATCTCTGATCTTCACAGGACCATATGAACGGTGGTTAGTCACAGATGCGTTCTTGCTATGAATATTGATGACTGTACCGCCTTGTGAGCTTTACTCTTGTGTTGTGAATATTTCTCAGAGCGAATGACAGACAACGTGTGACAGATGGCTAAAGACGTGTGAGCTTTTCTACGTAGCCAAATATGTGCTTTTGAGCATCTTTGAAAAACAACAACAACAAAAATAATTGTACGTTTCTAATTGTAGATAAATCGAACAGATGTTTGAAAAGCAGTTCAAGCCTCTTTGCATTCGTTTGTCTTCGCGTTCCCTTATCGGCGTTATGTAATCCGAGCGTAGCAGCTCATCTGTGTTCTTTGGGGAACGATGGCAAAAAAATCGAGAGAAAGAGAGTGGTGGTGGTGGTGGTGGTGGTGGTGGTGGTGGTGGGGGGTCCGTAAGTGTGCAAAATAATATTATCCGGTGCAATTGGCCAACAGGCAAAGTCAAGCGAATTTAAAATGAAGTGTGATTAAAACAAAGACACAGATTCACATGCCGAATCACAAGAAACTAAGCCAAAGGGAAAGCTATTACACCAGCTTTAATATCCTCATATAATATCTGTGTGTTGTAAAGGCAACTTTCCCATGCGTGTCATGAGATTAGCAAAGCCAGTGCCTCTACATTCTTAGAAGAAATAAAAAAGGTCAAATCTATAAAGGCTGTACTGTATGTGTAACCTGAAAACAGAGCGGCGAAGTAAAGAACCCATAGCTGTACAATACAAAGACAGCTCGTTCTGTCTGAGGGTCATATCGCTCCAGCAGAATCGAGAGCACTCTCAGATGAACTCACTGAGATCGACTCCGGGGTTTGAGTGACGGGAGTATTTATCTTGGCAGAGGATATTAATCTGTCAGACAGGGAGATAGGGTTTAGTCAATATACACACTCCTGATTACTGAACCCGGAGAGGAGCAGCCGTCTCCACCGCTATTTCACTGTCTGGTTATTGCTAGAAACTTTAAACTGCCTGGTGATTAAAATGACAGAGTAATTGTCTGACTATTAAGTTAGGAATTAAACATGACAAGTGTGCTGTCATTGGAAAATAATAAAGAAGAATGCGGCGTGATGCAGTTAGACATTGAATCGAGTTCAGTCTCCAGACATTTCCTGTCTTGGATTGGATTTGTCCTTGTCTTATTTTCCATTGGTCAGAAAACATTACAGAGAGCATTTTGGTAGCATGACGATCTGGAACTTTTTTTCGACTTATTCATTTCGAGGGAGAAAAAGAGAGATGACGGGAAGATCTCAGGACAATAACTGTACGATAACTACATCACAGCACACATTAATACGTTAATGATCTTTTTTTCCTTATTTTTGCTAGCACGTCGTGTAAAATATCACCGCCGAATTTACAGTATCTGTTTGCAGGCTATATAAATTGTTCTATATTTGACGTTGGCCTTTCGTTAATATGTCTCGTGAATCGAGCAGCAATGCTACTCACAGATGTAGTAATTATTTTTAATGTTACATACGTATATACTCCAATTCTTCTTCACTAGCTCTACCTTTACAGTAACATGACCTTTTTACTGTCACGGATACGTTTATTGAAAATGTCACGACAATGAAACCTTTGCATGAAAAATAAATGCTAGCGTACGAGGCAGTGTGTTGGTGCTCGATCGGCTCGCCTTGGCTGTCTGTATGTAAATCAGGTGGTGTGTGAAGTACACACTGTACCCCGTGCCGTAATGAAGGCATAATTCTCTTTTCTCTCTGTGGAAACGGCATTATTTTCCTGACGCTGCTGTCTTGTTAGCGCTGTTCATGTCTTATTGCTTTCCATCCACTGAGTCACTTCCATCATTCCCCAGAAGGAATTAGTAAAGGAGAACAGCGTCATGTTGAGAATGTTATTTTGCAAGCTTATTACATACGAACCTCTCCCTAATAAAATCGCTGCAATCAAGATTTTTATTGCTTTGATTATCCGGCGAGCTCTGAGTAATCAGAGCCTTGTTTGTTTATTTATTTATTTACGTATATACTTGTGCTACAAGTTTAGGCAATGTATTTTTTATTCATCAACTCGAAAAATGTTTCAAACCCGATCTTTATATCCGTGATTACCACAAAAAAACATTTCTCACTTGTGGGGAAGCTGTTGTGGCGGATATTTTTCCACTTCGGGTATAAATCCTAAAATAAATATATCCTAACGCAGATATTTGGAGCAGTAAACAGGTAGAGATAGTGGCCTTTAATATAAAAAACGTCTTGACAAAAAAGGATGATAATAACTACAGTACAACAATGACAGTAACATCAATGACAGCTGTGTGTGTTTCAAAGACAACAATGACCACAACTATAAGGATTACTACAATGATGACAAACACAAATGACAGCTATGTCTATAACAATGATCGCAATGACAGTTACTACAATGATGACAGCTATGACAAACGCAAATGACAGCTATGACTAACAATAATCACAATGACAATTACTACAACGATGACAACTATGATAAACGCAAATGACAGCTACAGTATGACTGTAACAGTGATCGCAATGACAATTACGACAACGATGACAACTATGACAAACGCAAATGACAGCTATGACTTTAACAATGATCACAATGACAGTTACTACAATGATGACAGCTATGACAAACGCAAATGACAGCTACAGTATGACTATAACAGTGATCGCAATGACAATTACTACAATGATGACAGCTATGACAAACGCAAATGACAGCTATGACTAACAATAATCACAATGACAATTACTACAACGATGACAACTATGATAAACGCAAATGACAGCTATGACTTTAACAATGATCACAATGACAGTTACTACAATGATGACAACTATGACAAACGCAAATGACAGCTACAGTATGACTGTAACAGTGATCGCAATGACAATTACGACAACGATGACAACTATGACAAACGCAAATGACAGCTATGACTTTAACAATGATCACAATGACAGTTACTACAATGATGACAACTATGACAAACGCAAATGACAGCTACAGTATGACTATAACAGTGATCGCAATGACAATTACTACAATGATGACAGCTATGACAAACGCAAATGACAGCTATGACTATAACAATGATCACAATGACAGTTACTACAATGATGACAACTATGATAAACGCAAAAATTCAGCTACAGTATGACTGTAACAGTGATCGCAATGACAATTACTACAACGATGACAACTATCACAAACGCAAATGACAGCTATGACTATAACAATGATCACAATGACAGTTACTACAATGATGACAGCTATGACAAACGCAAATGACAGCTATGACTAACAATAATCACAATGACAATTACTACAACGATGACAACTATGACAAACGCAAATGACAGCTATGACTATAACAATGGTCACAATGACAGTTACAGTACTACAATGATGACAACTATGACAGTAACATCGATGACAGCTATGTGTGTTACAAAGACAACAATGACCACAACTATAATGATTACTACAAAGATAACAACTATGACAAACACAAATGACAATTATGACTCTAACAACAATGATCATAATGGTAACAATCACTACAACAATGTCAACTATCTCAGCAACAATGTCTAACAGTACACTTAACAACAACAAAAAAGCATTTCACTATATTTCCTAATATATATGGGTCTGTATATGATAAATTTGAACTCCGTATAATAGTGACAACGAACATAGAACCCGGTACAATTACAACAAGTAACATTTTTGTTTACAGAATAACACTTTGGATGAATTCTCAAATCTGACTGGTCAGAAGGAGCACATGATATCTATATATAACGACACGGCTTGGGCTGTTGTTCCAAATATAAACCAACGATGTTATCTTTTCAACAATGTTAGTGTTGCTATAGTAACAGCTCAGAGTATTTGTGAGCTTCCAGAACATTAAATGTAGCTATAAACTGTGTCAAAATCGGTGTTGTGTTATTTATTATTTAATTAAACATATAATATTTAGCAAGAGATATTTGGAATACATTGTTTGGATTAGTTTAAAAGAGATTCCTTACAGTGCAATGTGTTAGCCTTTAAACCTGCTAAAGCTAAATTTATACTAATCCCTGAATGATAGATGTGCTTCGTGCGCATTTTGGTTTTTGTGTTTTTATGCATAATTGTGTTTATACAAACCACAAAGTGTCAGTCAACACCAGCTGCATGGAGATGCTGCGAACATGAAGAAACGCTCATAAAATCTCAGCGACTGGGTCAGGAGACATTTCGCTGAAGCACCCTGGGGAACTCGTAATTAGTGCACCTTAAAATAGCTGAGCGTTCGCTTGTCTGCTCTGTGCAGAAATAATCCACAGCCACTCTTGGGAAAATCGACTTTATAGATCTTGGTATTATATTAACATCCTATACTGTATGTTTGTAGTCTGAAGGCTTTGGAGACCTTATTGGCTTAAATCCCACAATGCATTGCAACCAATCTAAGGAGGATAGAAGCTTGTTTTAGGACAGTGATAGAAATTGGTGTGAGAAATGATTTTGAGCACAAAAGACTTTTATATGAGGCAGAACACAGGGCGGGTATTAATCTTTATTTGGTGTCAGTGATACTGCA